>NC_087088.1:8331818-8634848 GCF_963855985.1 Ostrinia nubilalis | reverse complement strand
CGGGCTCCAGACCTAAAGCTGGAAAAGAAAAATAACATTGAAATTATTCATCGCTTATGAGTATGTAGTTACTAATCAGATTCGGCTGCGGTCGTTAGTTATTCAAACTGGCCAGAGGTCTTATAAAGGGAGTTGATAGCATTTGACAGTAAGAGTGGACTCCTGTCACCGACAGATTTTCATACCAATTTTTATAGATAAATCTACATAAAACTATGTAAAAATGTTGGATGGAAGTTCAGTTTTCCATTCATTTCTGTTTATACGTCAATCAGCACATTTAAAAACTGTTTTAAAATAAGTTCGTTTTTTTTACATCGGATAAATAAATATTGAATATAGTACTTTGTATAAATAGCCATGAGGACAGGTCAACAGTCTCCCAATGGATTAAATTTTATCGCTTTTTGCCATTTTAACCGATCTATAAAAAGCGCCGTAGTCGCTGATTGCGGTCGTTCAAATTAATGGTTTAATACTGTTATTGTGGACTTCCAATGTGATAATTGATTTATTACAATGTTGAAAGACAGTAAACATTAACAAAGATACTTGAAAATTATTATTAACCAGCCTGACATTCAGTATTTATTTATTTATTTATTTATATCGCAGAGTGACTGACTTATCACTTATCGTTATAACTTGGCCAATTAAAAATAATGCTTTCAAGTTTAAATCCATTTAGTAGTTATTGCATGAAAAAGTAACAACCATCCTAAGTGGATGGTAGGTTGGTTGTTACTTTTCCTCACAAACTTTCAAATATTACTAGGTATCCTATCTACCGTGTATGCAAGGGTATTTCTCTCTTGTCAGATGCAAGATCCTGCCAAATAACACATACAGATGTAGTTCTGCAAGATTCGAGGCATATTGGTAGACCACATTTTGTCATGCGTGTCTGTTACTCAGTGATCTCAGCAGAGCGAATAAAATACTGCTGAAATCCAACAGCTTTTACAAGTTAAGCTTATAGGTACTGGTTCAATCACAACTGAAAGATTCTGAAATAGTGCTTTGTTAAGTTAAATACATTTTCGCTTTATTAAAATTAGCTTATCATTTCTATTCAAATCGAGAGATGAGTTGGCATTAATGAGACGTCTTCTAAAGTCAATTTGTACAATGAAATTTTATACTGAATTTATAATTGTAATTTTCCAATGTTTGTCTTGGCTTCATTGGATCGATAGCCGTACCGATATCGTATTTCTAGTAGTAATTTTTATAAGCCAACTTACTGAGAATCAATTTCATATTTAAATATCCTAATCAAACAGAGTTTCAAGAACTACTTACGAATCATTTTTCAATCTGCGTAGGTATCTCATTCTGGGAGCCCATGACCTTCTGATCGAGAGAGTTCACTTCTCTAACCGCTAGAATCATCAGCGAAAATATAATAACGCATAACCCGATTGTGACTCGGTTACGGTTCGATTTTTTTGTATTCACAAGGGTCCCAGCACAGATATCGGCCGGCTCGCGATAAGTGATTTTCGCCCCCGTCTGCGACGCCGATTAGCATAAATGGCGAGAGGCGGAAAGTTTGCTAGACACGGAAATATTCGAGTCATACAGCCGAATTTATATTACAGCCGAATAAGCTGCGGCTGTTAACATTACGATCAGTTTTGGAGGTTTGTCTTTGACAGTTAGGTCATGTCTGACAAGGATTTCTTTCTTATGTAAATAAATTTTGTATAGAGTTATACCTCAAAGTTAATTTTTATTTTTATTCCAAATAACACAAATAAATGGATAAAACTGTTGTTTCAGTACTTTTTCACTTCGTCAATATTTACGGAGTTGCGTTGCGTCGTATCAAATTACATTTGAAATATCACATATCTGAATATTTCGCCGGTATGAAAGTGATGTAAAAATCTAAATTCTATACAAAGCTACATTTATTCGTGTTGCTACTGCTGGAATGATTTATATCACAGCTCCACATAAAAATGTCTCTTGGCGAGTAGGTATTGTCGGATAGCTTGAGGCGTCAATATTCTACGTGACCACCTACTAGCGCCCTCGCGGAAACACGTGTCGGAAGTGAGAACTATCTATTTGCTCGAGAATGGCGATCTCTTTAGTGATGGGCAGCGTCTGCCCACTCGATGTCTGGAATTTTCGATCGAGAACAGCATGCTTTTGGCAAACTTTTATCAAGATATTGATTTATAATTCTTCTGTATTTTGCGTAGTCCAAAAGCTAACTTTAGGGATTGCGTCCAAAAAGTGGTTACTTATTTTTATTTATGTAATAAGATCTACTTTGAATTAAATCATTAAATTGATAAGTAGAATACTTCCTAAAAAGCTAGACATGAGTTTTGTTTTTATGATTTTAAAAATCCAAAGAATTGGCAAGACTAATTTAGCCATTATCAATTCCAGTCTTATGAGTTCCAAAACGTTAAGCATGGTCTGTGGTCTGTATTATTCCCTAAGTTGCGATCAATCGAGATCTTTTAATTCGATGATCTTTCTTGTACAGATCAGGGATGTGTCCCATCACTTTGAATTATTTGTATGTACAGTCGCGGAATGAAAAGGTTCGTCACCTTAGTGTCGGTTTTCGCTTGCAGTAGGTACTGTAAGAGTCAAACCTGCCAACATAACCGTGCAAGAAACAGTGCTGCTAACATTTAAATAAATATGACGTTTGCTAACGAATAAGGTTTTGCTTGTTTATTTTTCTATCCCATCAGTGCAATGTTACAAAATGTAGTTTTTTTTATTTAATAGATAATGGCAGGTTGAACCAACAAGAAGGTTTTAGTTTATCAATCATAATACTCTTCTTGACAAGTTAAATCGTCAAACAACTTTGATCTGAATAATTTTGAACTTTACTGACGAACAGTTAAAGATTATTTTCTCTAACTCGAGATTATTCTGTAACATAGTTTCAAAAGATAATATGTGCTCGTGATTCGTTGAAGGAATCAATTTAAAAACTGACGAACCTTTTCATTCCGTGACTGTACAAGCGGGCAGCGAACACGATTACATCTGCATTTGCCGCTTCACCGGCCAGATACATTACAATGATTTATTTATTTGCGATGTAGTCGTTATGCCTCGTAATTTACAGCGCGTCATAAATTGTTCGTTCATTCAGTTGATCTTTGAACGTAGTTTATAATTCTGTTCGTTTTTATTACAGGTGCTGTTTAAGTTGAACGATATCTATGTAACTTCTGAAATTCATGATCCCATCAAAAACAATACTTGTCAAAAAAACCAAGTCTCGCAACTCAGTTGTTCTACGGTAAAAAGTTGTGAGATCCATGTAATACCAAGTCCAGGCCAGGAAATCTTTAACGTTTTACATAAATTATTGACTTGGCCATCGCACTAAATAATTTAATTTACCCGTGTTTTCATGCGATGGCCAAGTCAATATATTTATGTAAAACGTTAAAGATTTCCTGGCCTGGACTTGGTATTACATGGATCTCACAACTTTTTACCGTAGAACAACTGAGTTGCGAGACTTGGTTTTTTTGACAAGTATTGTTTTTGATGGGATCTCATTTCTTTTTGTATTTTGTAGACAGCAGTTATGTATCTAGAAAAACGGACCGAAATTGAAAAATTTTACTCGACTTGGCGGTTGCACTACCGTGCCCCCAAATCTCATTTCTTTTTGTATTTTGTAGACAGCAGTTACGTATCTAGAAAACTGGACCGAAATTGAAAAATTTTACTCGACTTGGCGGTTGCACTACCGTGCCCCCAAATATTTTAGTTTTTCCTTGATTCATACACCAAACACTACTTATATTCCAAATTTGAAGCTTCTAGGTCTGCTAGAAGTGCCTTAGAATTTTGATGATCGGTGAGTCAGTCAGTGAGTCAGTGAGTCAGTGAGTCAGTGAGTCAGTGAGTGACAAAATTAAGTAACTTTGACCCGTTATAATTCTTAAACTACTGGTTCAAATTGAATGAAATTTTAAATATACCGTGTCTTTACAATGCCTGCATAGCTAATGAAAATTCAGCCTTCTAGTTTTATCCACAACGAAGTTACAGGCAGTCGAAAATGGCCTGAATTGCTTCGAGAAAAGGATGGTACGGCCGTGCCGCTTTTTTGCTCGACTTGGTGGGGGCACTGCCGTGCCCCCAGATTTAAAATACTCAATTGGTATTTTTTTTGTCTCAGACAGTGTTGGTAAAGATTAGACTTAGGTAATATGCTTTATGTCCTGATAATGGAATAATGTCAGTAAAATATTCCGAAAATTACCTAAAATTGTAAGTCCCAGGACAACAGCGATGTACAAAAGCATATTTTTTGAACTAACAAATGTACGTTTTTTAATTGAAAACTGTATTTGTTAAAAATATGTTGACGTTTCATGTCAGTTCTAATCTGTCATCGACTGCCGCCTGCCTGTCTCACACACGAGTTTGATATTTGTTTACTAGAATATTTAAAAAATAAAAAGTACACTTTTTGTTGACTCTATTGTTTATAAGAGCCCTGGCTAAAGATTATTTAGATAGATTAATAAGTGTAATTAGGTATCTATCATGTATACGTCCAAGATTCTCGCTCTTGGTCTGCTTTTAAAAGGATAAATAAAGGCGGGTTATAGTCTGTTTGACTATTCAAATTAAAAACAAAAGAATTCATAATTCCATAAAGACAAATGACAACCAGTTATAGGTAAAACAATAAAGGGGACGAAAGAAATTATCCGCTGTTTGTACGCGTACGCATTTTCACAAAGTATGACCTTAAAACTGCCGCCCCATGCGTTCGCGTCCACGCGTGGCAACCCCAAATGGGTCAACTAACAGGGGACAAATGTCGACAAGCCAAATGCCGAAGCCTACAAACAAGTAGACTAGGAGCTAACATTGTATTTTTTTTAAGATACGTTCGCCAATCGGCTTTTTTTGACGACGAAGAGTTTTCTTACAGGCCAGTATCTTGCGATTGTCTGAATAAAAACAAAAGAAAGCATGGTTTGTAAGTAGAGTTTCAAGACTCAATCGCTAAGAGAGTGATATTATTTCCATAATTATGTTGATTGAAACATTGTTTCATTATAATCATTCATTTATTCATTGTTCTCTCACAACAAAATAATATCGAACCTCAGTGCCCATCTACAGTTTAATTTATTATCCGCTTAATTTATTAGCAGATTGTCTCGATAGGATTATTTATCCTAATCAAGTCTTTTTCTGAGTTCGGTATTTTTATAGTGATAAAATGCTATTATCTTTACTATGTTGTTTCAGCATCTAGGCTTAAGTCTCTTAGTCTAAACCCACACCAATTCAGTCGTAGCTAAATGTCGATGCTTAATTTTGGACATGTTAGCATGTGTAATCGTTTGCATTAGCTCGGTAAAGCAGTTGCCAATTTTGTTTTGATTAGTCCAAATTAACGGCAATTGCAGCGTTACATTCGATTACGTGCGCTTGATTAATATTTAGTTGCTACAATTAACGCTCTCATTATGAGCTACAACGGACAAACTGAATGACAGGGTTCACCAGTAGTTAATAAAACTCATGAATGAGAGCCCGCAGCGCGCGGCTTAATTGTAAAAAATCACCGCTGGCAGGCTTCAACAATAAATGTTGTGCTTATTTATAATACTGAAAAATGTGATGTGACGATGTGATTCTGTAATCGTCAATCATTACTTTCCTATTGTATGTGACAATTCAGTCATATTTGCTTATGCCTTTGTGTTCGTGTCAAAATTGTTTTCCAGATCTATTCATTCAATCGAGATCTCTCATGCATATTATGGGGCTGCATTCAGAAGAGGGGTCAAATTACATCTCTACATTCTAATTTCTTATCGCTTTAAAATAGGCAATGGATAATGCCTGGTGATGTGCTGTGTTCTAAATCAAATTGATAACATACTACTGCATACTACTCGTATCCAAGCTAACTTTCTGGAGCTTTACCTAATAGAAATAGATAGATAGTGCAAATTCAAATACACTGAATGAAATGATTTTCGGATACTGTATAGAATATCAAGTGTTCGTGCATCTGCCTGGAAAGTAAATAGACGATTTGTATAGCGAGAGTGATCGGACTACCAATAACCGGCCATTGGTCACTGCAACCAGATGAAATTTATAATTCTACGAAACGTTCGTGAGAGGCAATAACGTCAGTGAATAAAAAACAGATAAGTAAAAACGAAAAAAAATGTATGAAATAAATGAAATAACTTTATTTATTTTTTTGATATAGAGCGTAGGTACTACATATTTATTTGACTGGTTGAAGTAAACGTTTCGTAGTCAAATGATTCAACACAGCTTTTAAAAATATTTTTTGTAACGTAGAGCGTACAAGTAACTTTTTGGCAAACATTTCGTAGTAAACTGTTTCAAAACAACGTTTAAAATATTTTTATACTTTCTATTTATTACTAAGTATTTTAAAAATAAGTCTAGATCTCTCTGTTATTATTAAATTAGTTTCAATAGATTTAATTACACACAATTACATTTACCTATCGTGAGCCAGAATTCTAAGTGGTGCGAAGCTGTCGACCTAAAGAGTAAGTTGTACGAGTATGTGCACAGGACACTTGGCAATATTATTATCAAGCGTAACTCCTAGACTGCATAAATCTCACTGTCCTCACGCTTCGCTGGTTTTCTGATCAATTTCCAAGTATCTCAACGTTCCGTATTAAAATATATAGCTTCTATTTAACCATGTTCCTAGTTTTGGTAACGAACAATTGACTAACACGGCGCTGTATTTCGCCAGAGATCGAAAGTTGGCTACACCTAACAACACTGGCACTTCGAAAAGTTCTGGGGAACAGGTCTGACGATTTTCAATAGCAGGTAGCTTGCCGGCGAAGAGTATTTTGGCTGTGAAATTACTTAAACAAAATAATGTTATAAACGAGATTATGGCTTTTTCACTTAATAATATTAATAGTAGGTCAGTTTAAACGTTATTGAATAGAGGTTTCTAAATCAAAAAAACTTTTTAATTTTGTTTGCCTACAATTTAAATTTTGGAGATAGCCAACTAAGGCTAAGTTGTACACCTAACTTTAACGGCAACTAATACGATAACCGGTACTTTTTGTATGGAGTTTAACTGAATTTTGACGTTTGTTAAAGTTAAAATAAGATGGTGCAACTCAGCCTAAGTCAACACTATTCAATTCAAGTAAACAAGCTAGACATTGAAATGACTTCTAATTTCAAAGGCATAGATCTGAAATGGAGCAGGCACTTAGCTTTTACCTAATAGGCAGGTATGAAATCCACGCTGACAATAATAGCAATCATCGAATCCATCAAACGCTGCCAAAGCTGTGGTCCGCATCGGCCCCGTAATACCTAACCAGTGTAATGTCAGTTCCAATTAATTAAAGTGAATCCATCGTGTGCAAGTGGTCGCCGTGTCGCTATACATATTTGCGATTCGCTCCTGTTGTGATTTCAAAACGCCAAAGGCAACACAACGGTGCTGTGCTAATTATAAATTGCAGGAATTATTGTGGGCCAACGAACTGTAGGGAGATGATTATAAATAAAATCATATAAAAACAGCCTCCTAGATCAGTTACAAAATGTGACAGTTGTAATTCTGTGATTGCATCGCTACAGTTTTTTTGTGTGTGTAGTTAGTTCATTTTTTGTCCTTATTGAATAGGTTTACATTCTTGCTGTATGTGCTTTGATTTTAATATTATTTTTAAATTGACATTGTAAAATTACGATACCTATACGGTTTCTGGTGTGCTACACGTGTTGTGTGTGACCATTGGTGTGACACTCAATTTGTGTTTGGCCCAACGATTTCGGTTGTCCACTCAAGAGCTTTGGTCAGCAGCGGGCGAATTTATGCTCTGTTTGTAGTTTTGGAGGGTACAGATATTTCAGTTACTAGCTTGTTTGGCTATAATGGATGGGTATACGATGACAGAGAGATACATAATATTCATATAGGTAACGATGCTAGATCGTTGTGTTGTTTTTTTTTAACTAAAAGTAACTCTTTCTTTTCAGATATTATTTAATTGTAGGTATATTAAATCGCAATTGTTAGCACAAATAGAGTGTAGTATAATACCTTTACCGGTCGTGTACCGGACAACGCAGCGTGGGACGTCCACCTACAAAGTGGACCGACGACATCGTAAAGGTAGCAGGGAAGCGCTGGACGCAGGCCGCTACCAATCGATCAACATGGAAAGCATTGGGGGAGGCCTATGTTCAGCAGTGGACGTCCTATGGCTGAAATGATGATGATGATGATGATAATACCTTTACCTACCTACAGAAATATAAAATTAGCCTACTCGGAAAGTATTGATTCATATTCATCAAATCATTAGCAGTCAGTCTCATTCCACTAATAAGGGATTTATGACCTTCACTCTTCAGCCGCCTTGTAGGTATTTGTCTAAAATAGATGAAGTTAGAAGCAGTTTCAGCAGCAGAGGAATGCCCTCAGCACTCCAGCCCGATGCTGCACTTGGATGTTCGTCAACTAGTTAAATGTTAGATAAACTTTATTGTAGACGGACAGCATTTTGAGATGACCCTCGTTACTGTTCGAGTGTACTTGGGCCTTGGTTCTTAGTAGTAAGTTTAGCTGCAGATGTAAAAATATCAATACTTACTATTTTCGTGAATTTTTAATCTATGGTATAGATATGAAATGGCTGTTTTATTCAAAAACATTGCCAAACTTGTCAATATTTTCATATTGATATATCAGAGATTAGGCTGTAGAGCTTGGTCACACAGGAGTTGCAGCGGTGGGAACGAGAAAGGAGAATTAGTCCCGTGTTAAGTACCTATACTTGTAAATAAAACTTAACAAAAGTAAAACCTGGCTAGCTGGGACTACACAGTTAAAACAGTGGTGACTAGATAAAAAAGTACCTTATCTTATGCTATTCTTGTGTTACACAAGATATTCCCAACTTCAGGTGCAAATGGCAAATGCAATCATACTAAAATTTTCCCCATACGGGATCCAAACCCGCGACAAGTTTCGTACGCATAGTTATACGCTTCGTAGGTACTACATAACGCGAACAATAAAAGGCGGTAGTGAGAAATTGAATGTAGATAATCAAATAATTCCGATGACAACAAAGCAAATAACAAACATCTTCATCCATCTCTGTTATGTTATTATCATACAATTTAATAAAACAAAACATTCCCGTTTAGATATTCATAATCGTAGGGATTTCTAATAATAACCTCGAGAAGCAATCTGTTATAGAAAAAGAAAATCGAATAGAGCAATAAATGCGAAAACAATTTTGAGCGAAACCAAGAATTCTGGTTTGTGGTTTCTGAGTTCACTCGCAGAAGGAAATTCTTCAGCAACATTGTTTCCAAATTAAAACAATCTCATAATTGCACATTCTCCAACTTCTTTGATGCAGCTTAAGTATTTTGGAAAGGGTGTATAAGGGTGATTTTCCGAAGGAGCTCTGGGCTTTGCGATTTTGTGTTCGCTAGAAGCAAAGTTTTAGTCTATAGAACGTACTATGTTGGTTATAAAATTTTAGTATTAATGTAAAATGTAACATGAATAACCCGAGTCTAAAACTAATTTCTCGTTATTGAGCTTTTCTATTTATTTAAGTAATTAAGACAAAAACATAACCCTTCTTCTGGCGCAGTCGGGTAAAAAGTTAATACTGGCTATTCTAAGCACGGCAAGAAGAAAAAAAATATTAGTATAAAAAAATAACCATTTAGATTGTAGGTACGAAATATTACTTTTGCAGAAATTACATACACTAATGCATAAAAAAATAATTTGATGCCGCTGCCAGATTTTCCGCTATCCCCGAAGCGTGGACGCACCCAAAGATTGGGACGGAAAACGCCGTGGAGGGGTTGTTGGGACAAGTTTGAGGCGAAGTTAAGCCGATTAAGTGTCATTTCCGTGGCGGAACTAGCACTGTTCATTAAATATTTCGAGTGACTTAATTGCTGAGGTCGGTATTCTAGTAAGTTCAGAAATGTGAACAGACTTGTACGTCTTATTCTGTGTCGTAAACTTACCCCAGAGAAAATTGATGTCGCAAGTTTTTATTGTTGTTGCGCTTGTCATGGGCGCTGCGGAGTTCATTGCATACTTCACTTTTGTGAGAATGCGTAACAATTTTATCTTCAATCTTAAGTACGGCCGGCATATTTACAATGAGAGAAACAACGTGGGATGAATGAAAACACTCAATTTTCGTAAAAACATAATCTATGAACGATATAGGAACTAAGTTAATTATTCAGTTCAGGAAGCTCACCACCATTGATTTTCAAAAGACCACAAAGAACAATAAGTAGGTGATAAAGAAATTATCAACAACAGTCTGTAGGTACCTAATGATTTTGTAGGCCAGACAATATCACTGTAGGATGTTTCCAAACATGTATTCTCAAAGTCAAAGAAACTTGGCCTGTAGGTACCAAGATGAACTTCACACACAATGTGAGTGTGTGATGTGTAAAAGTTACCTTAAAAACTCTAACCTATATCCCCTTTAATTGTACCAAATAAATAGTTCCCGACCCACGGAAGCGGCACATCTTTGCGGACACAAAGTCCATTACAGTCAATTCGTCTACACGAGGCACGTGTTGAAGCCATTCTCACGGGTAAACGAATTATCTCAGCGGATAAATAAAAGAAACTGCCGACGAGGTGAGACCAAATAACAATTAAAGGAGGATGAAAATCGCAAGTGCCTACACAATGTAAGGATAAATGCGTTTTGTTGTTGTAATTTGGATTACAAACTTGTATAAGTTTGTAGGATGAGGAAATACTGAATATGAATAAGGTTAATAATTTAATTTGTTGTGAATGTTTGATTCATCCAAGTACGGGTGGTACTTGGATGAATGAATGAATGACTGTTGGACAATTACCTCTCCTAAGGATTTCCACAACGCCCGGTGGTGTGGCGTGTAAATAGCCACACCAGGAATAAAAATTGCGGGGAAGAAAGATGATGCGGGGGTCGGCTGGTGACTCCAAACAACTCAAAAATACAGCTGCATAAAACGGAAACCACCAACCTGCGGATCAGAAGACGGAGACCAGGCTTCGAGGGTCGACCCGTCGATATTTCTTGCGGTTTTGATTAATTCAATTTATATTCAGCCATTGAAGTAATATTACTACGTATAGAACATTGAGTTATAATGTACTACGTACTAGAGAAGACATGTCAACTAGACTGTTTCTGGCACGTAAATAGGTCCACGGACCGAAATTCAATTAGTATGTGCTCAGCGGTTGCTGTGACAACACGCTTGAGTGCAGTTTTGTTTTTTGAAATATGCCATCCTATAGACGAAAATACTGTTCAAATAACTCCAGATACATATTAAGTAAAAATCAAGGAATGACTTTTTACCATTAAGTTGTACATTTATGCACTTTAAAACACTAATTTAATTTTAATTTGTTAATTACAAGGCGGCAGCCATTTTACGAAAATTTCAAAGAATAAAAATCGCAGAATTGACACTGACGCATAAATTAGTATACGAAAGGAAGGTTAAATACAGCAATAAAAAGATTTATTTAAAGATTATAAGCACTTTGTATTGCACAAATTACTAATAGTCCCGTCCAGCCCCTTGTGTTAAGCTAAATAAGCTTGGGTCACGGGTGGGCTCACACAATAGTCGTGCGGCATCATGGATCAAACTTGTTTGAATCTCACTGCTGTTGTTCGTATGCGACTGGTTAGTTAGTAAATCACCCTAATTATTGACACCTAGCTCACGAGATAGGCTAAAATTATAATAATTGTACAGTGTGTCTGGTCACCAGTGTCCGACCCGTTAGGGCGCAGTAATATGATTAAATTAATCGACAAATCCAGTATTAAAAAATTACAGCTATTTTAATTTTTTTAGTTTCTGAGTCCGGATGGATTCATTTATTTACCAAATCTACCGATGTACAGGACCTATGAGTATAAAAGTGATTCGTTCGACAGCTGAAAAAGTAAGCAATACGTTGTCATCAAAAGCTTCCATTTAAATTTCTTAGAAACACTTGGTAAAAAAAATGATGCTTCTTTTTAGATTTTTCAATGTTACAAAAAACTAGAAAGTTTTACATTTTTAGATGCACTAAGTCATTACCTAAAAACTGATATACCTTGGCTTTAAATCAACTAGTCTAGGTGCTAGCTACACAGGAGATGCAGCGGTGAAAAGGAGAGGTGGGAATAGTCCCGTAACTTCTACCTCACAGCTATTATACGTGTACTCAACCACTGAGATAGTTAACAATAGAGACAATAAAATAACTGAAAGTTTCTGACTTTCAGTTATTTTATTGGTTCTGGAGTGAAGGCGTGGGTCATCCCTAGCTTTGTTCCTACCGTGACGAGTGGGAATTTTTCTAAAATCTTAAGATGGACTGACTGAAGATAGCAGGAAGACGCTGGGTGCAGGCCACTATCAACTGGGCGATGTGGAAATCATTAGAGGAGGCCTTTGTTCAGCAGTGGACGTCCAGTAGCTAAAATGATGATGACGATGTTTCCTTACAGTATCCAATTCAATAGGCAGAAACTAAACGTAAACGAAGTGTCGCCTCTGTAATGGTATCATTATCTATAACTCATAATATTTCGTGCGCTGTTGGATGACAGTTTTAAACTAGAGATGGGTAATTTTTTTATCGAATTAGAAAATACCAGTTAACGATTCTCAAGGCGATTATCGATTACATTAGATTTTAATCGGGAAAAAAAATAATTAATGGCTTAAGCATCAGTATGAAGCCCATACGCACTTGTAGCACAAGTAACACGATTAGCCTCAGTCCCCTCAGTTGTGAATTCGGAATCGCCAGTTGTAATTTTAAAATCGCATCACAGAGTGAAGTAACTAACACCAAAAAACGGCAGAGCGAAGTGATTTCGAATGTTTCAACTGCTACGTTTTGTCACTTGTCTAGGAGGGCTAATTTTTGTCTAAGGGAGGGGAGCTTAGATTACATTACAGGAAACGCACAATATAATAAAAGAAAATAATGTAAGTAGCTGAACCTTTTTGCTATTGAGCACCATGAAAATTTAACACAATTTAGCCGATTTGTTTATTTTCACAATCGTTTCACAATATCTATGATGAGGCGACCGCAGGAACGTCACTATTCGTGCAATCCTATCAATGAAGTACGACATTTTGTGGTGCAGATATTATCGCCATAAATTATGAAACTTGATAGTCATGGATTTGACTGACAGCTGTCCGTCAAATTCCCGCCCCGCACCCCGCACTGTACATATTTTGTTCGCGATGTCTGTTCTATACGTAGTAATATTACTTCAATGGTATAGAACAGACATCGCGAACAAAATATGTACAGTGCGGGGTGCGGGGCGGGAATTTGACGGACAGCTGTCAGTCAAATCCATGACTATCAAGTTTTATAATTTATGGCGATAAAATCTGCACCAGAAAATGTCGTACTTCATTGATAGGATTGCACGAATAGTGACGTTCCTGCGGTCGCCTCATCTCATAGACATTGTGAATCGATTGTGAAAATAAACAAATCGGCTAAATTGTGTTAAATTTTCATGGTGCTCAATAGCAAAAAGGTTCAGCTACTTACATTATTTTATTTTATTATATTGTGCGTTTCCTGTAATGTAATCTAAGCTCCCCTCCCTTAGACTAAAATTAGCCCTCCTAGACAAGTGACAAAACGTAGCAGTTGAAACATTCGAAATCACTTCGCTCTGCCGTTTTTTGGTGTTAGTTACTTCACTCTGTGATGCGATTTTAAAATTACAACTGGCGATTCCGAATTCACAACTGAGGGGACTGAGGCTAATCGTGTTACTTGTGCTACAAGTGCGTATGGGCTTCATACTGATGCTTAAGCCATTAATTATTTTACTTCCCGATTAAAATCTAATGTAATCGATAATCGCCTTGAGAATCGTTAACTGGTATTTTCTAATTCGATAAAAAAATTCCCCATCTCTAGTTTAAAACTGTCATCCAACAGCGCACGAAATATTATGAGTTATAGATAATGATACCATTACAGAGGCGACACTTCGTTTACGTTTAGTTTCTGCCTATGGAATTGGATACTGTAAGGAAACATCGTCATCATCATTTTAGCTACTGGACGTCCACTGCTGAACAAAGGCCTCCTCTAATGATTTCCACATCGCCCAGTTGATAGTGGCCTGCACCCAGCGTCTTCCTGCTATCTTCAGTCAGTCCATCTTGAGATTTTAGAAAAATTCCCACTCGTCACGGTAGGAACAAAGCTAGGGATGACCCACGCCTTCATTCCAGAACCAATAAAATAACTGAAAGTCAGAAACTTTCAGTTATTTTATTGTCTCTATTGTTAACTATCTCAGTGGTTGAGTACACGTATAATAGCTGTGAGGTAGAAGTTACGGGACTATTCCCACCTCTCCTTTTCACCGCTGCATCTCCTGTGTAGCTAGCACCTAGACTAGTTGATTTAAAGCCAAGTTATATCAGTTTTTAGGTAATGACTTAGTGCATCTAAAAATGTAAAACTTTCTAGTTTTTTGTAACATTGAAAAATCTAAAAAGAAGCATCATTTTTTTTACGTTCAAGTGTTTCTAAGAAATTTAAATGGAAGCTTTTGATGACAACGTATTGCTTACTTTTTCAGCTGTCGAACGAATCACTTTTATACTCATAGCATAGGTCCTGTACATCGGTAGATTTGGTAAATAAATGAATCCATCCGGACTCAGAAACTAAAAAAATTAAAATAGCTGTAATTTTTTAATACTGGATTTGTCGATTAAATTGATCATTTATTGCGCCCTAACGGGTCGGACACTGGTGACCAGACACACTGTATAATTATTATAATTTTAGCCTATCTCGTGAGCTAGGTGTCAATAATTAGGGTGATTTACTAACTAATCAGTCGCATACGAACAACAGCAGTGAGATTCAAACAAGTTTGATCCATGATGCCGCACGACTATTGTGTGAGCCCACCCGTAACCCAAGCTTATTTAACTTAACACAAGGGGCTGAACGGGACTATTAGTAATTTGTACAATACAAAGTGCTTATAATCTTTAAAAAAATCTTTTTATTGCTGTATTTAACCTTCCTTTCGTATACTAATTTATGCGTCAGTGTCAAGTCTGCGATTTTTATTCTTTGAAATTTTCGTAAAATGGCTGCCGCCGCGGTGACGCCTTGTAATTAACAAATTAAAATTAAATTAGTGTTTTAAAGTGCATAAATGTACAACTTAATGGTAAAAAGTCATTCCTTGATTTTTACTTAATATGTATCTGGAGTTATTTGAACAGTATTTTCGTCTATAGGATGGCATATTTCAAAAAACAAAACTGCACTCAAGCGTGTTGTCACAGCAACCGCTGAGCACATACTAATTGAATTTCGGTCCATGGACCTGTTTGCGTGCCAGAAACAGTCTAGTTGACATGTCTTCTCTAGTACGTAGTACATTATAACTCAATGTATTCAGCGGACTTTTTCATTTGACTTCATTGACAGACGTTCCAAGACAACATAGAGTTTTTTCTTAATTTTCCATAGAGATTTTTCGCGAAGGTTGGCTCCTGCGAAGGTGCTGGCCCCGAATCCGATAAACAGATTAGTGGGAAACCATCTCATGCAGCTAGATAATTTTGAGAGTTGGAGCCACCGAAGAAAAGGAAGAGAAAAAAGTTGGACATAGGCCCAACCACCCGGTCCTGCGCTGTTACAGATGACTTCATTATAATTTACAATAATGACGACGTGATGTTCACTTGAAGTAAAAATACATTGAATCATAATAATTAAAGGTAACATTACGCGTGTCTGATCGAAGGAAATCAAAGCGTATATCCTAATCCAATAGATTGAAACTTCTATGATACAACTGAATGCTATCACTGCTATAGCATGAAATACTAACAATACCCGAGTCCTGCTTTTCCCTATTATTTCCCTAGTAGGCTTGTAGCCAGGAGCTACAGCGCAGGATAATCCAGACAAGTATTCGCTGTCAGTGACCCTTGTTGCAGAACTACGTCAAAGTTGTACCTGTAACTTTAGATTTTGTGTAGAATTTGATGAGAATAAAACCAATATTTACCTTGAATTGGTGGTTAAGTATTTCTATTAAAATAGCTTTGCCGGCGACTTCGTAGTTTTAATATTTTTTCCCGTTTTCGTAACATTTTTCATTGACACTACTTCAAATTGGTCGTACACCAAAATAATTTTCGGACTAGTAGATTTGCTGAGATTAGCGCTTTCAACCAAACAAATAAAAACCTCAGATTTAAAATACATAATTATTAGCACTGAGATTAAATTATTTTTCTGATCTCTATCGCTATTACAGTTTTAATAGTTTTGGTATTCCTATCGCCTCTGTGATGAATGTAATAAATATAGTTAGTTTTTTTAAAATCTTACATCTTATCTTTACATACTTACTTTAGTTCTCTATTTCGGTTAAAATATTGCACATCAATTTAATGACACAATACAATGAATGGAAACCCGTAAAATTGCAACATTCAAAAGTAATGTTAATGTATCGAATTCATTTTGATTCATTTCGGAATTAACCCGACGCATTACCAGATTGATATAATGAGGCAAACATGGTCATGTCGAAAAGTTACTCATTGAATTTTCTTTTGTTTTTAAATAAAAATATAAAATCTCCAAGGCTTCTCTATCAAAATTGGTTAAACTATTACGTGAAAATACATATAACAAACAGACAAGTAGCCACCCTGGTTTATACTCGTAGTTTGGGTATTTTAATCATTAACACTATGATTAACTCGTGCCTTAACTGCATAAGAAGTTGTATTAAAAGTTTATATTCATGTATGAAATCTAGAAGTATACGTGTTTAGATCTACGATTACGTCTAATTAATGTGCTTTTAAATACAAAACAGATAAACGTAGTAGTTAAATAGCAAATCCACATAAAAGATAGGAAAATTAATACAGGTTGTAATGCCGACTCTCTTACATTAAGCCACCCTATATCGGCAGCACACTAAACGTTTACCACGCGAGTGGAACACGAAATCATTATCTCCTACAAATTAATAACAGAGATTCCTCGGAGCTGTGACCGGCGTACTGAGTGGCTACGTGATTCCCGTTCTGTAAACATCCAATACAAGTTTCAGGGGTTATTGTATAAGGAGTTACTTGTTACGTGGGCTCATGGGTTGTTATGGAAAAATCGCTGCGCTCGCGACTTCGTACGAGAGTAAAACATATTTTAGATTTGCGATTAGATTCAAAACTGCTCATAGGTAGGTACACGATATTGATTGAAGTGATGTAACCAAAAATTTCCCTATTTTTTCCAGTCAATGTTTATTTTTTCATATTATTCGATACTGACGAAATAATTAAATTATATTTTATTTAGACTTCATGAGATATACTTAAAAAAATTATAAAAATATTAAGATGCTGACC
Source organism: Ostrinia nubilalis (assembly GCF_963855985.1). Lineage (NCBI taxonomy): Eukaryota > Metazoa > Arthropoda > Insecta > Lepidoptera > Crambidae > Ostrinia > Ostrinia nubilalis. The sequence goes on along the minus strand of NC_087088.1, from coordinate 8,617,346 downwards.
TGAGGTGTTTATAACTAAAGTTTTTAAGTTTACCGTATCTCTACTTAGGAATCTCAAACATCGCGGCTGTTATTATTATTGCAGTGAAATGAGCTCATACAAAAACCTCCGGGGTTCATACAGCACTCCGTGCAAGTGTTAGGACTTTAGCTTCCTACTTAAACTATTAGGATTATTGTTGTACTTATGCGAAGCTGTGACCAAAGCGTAGTAAGCTAGTGGTTACACGAATCCATAGTAAAGAAGATAAATATACCTACCAATTAATTTAAAATTGATTTAAAAATAATTATAATTATTTTCAATGTCTTTTGTCTGTGATGATGAATTGAGGTCCCAAGAGTGACAAATGATGCCATTATCAATATGATATTTGCTCGATACTACTCGACACAGCGTGCCGTGCATCTCAAAAATTTTTACTTTCATCTCAAAAATTTTGCTCTATTCCAGCAAAATCCAAAATAATATCCATCCAAAAAGAGGTTAACGTGCCAAAAACACAGCATAATATAACCAACCCTGTATGCGGCGATCGGTCTGTCTCACTTTTTCAATATCCCGGACCTAATGGCCGACAGATGGCAAGTTGGCCAAAGTGGTGCTATCAAAAAGCGATAGGCCGCGACTCCCCGTTATCGGAGCACTTTTCGCGTCTGACGCGGGTCAACTTACAACGTGTTACACCATGTTGGTATAGACCGCAATTTAAAAGGCCTTATGTGGCGGTAATAGATGCTATTTTGAAATGATACAGTCTGTTATGCTGTCGACTGTTAGTGGGTGGATAAGATTTAGAGCACTTTCGGGTTTGTATTGTGGATTCTGAGGGTCATGGAAACGCGATTAGATAACATCATTGTGAGTTTAGAAAACTTCTTGTACCTATGTGCATATATTTTGTTGAATACTAATCATATTCATTTATGATAAAGCGACAAGTACCTGTTAGAAAAGAAAAAAATACAGTTTGAAATCCTCCTTATTTCATTCGTCAATATTAAAAATACAGTTAAGTTATGGCACTAACATTAGGATTCTGTACGTGCACCTACAACATTTTTTCATGTTAAATATTTAATATATACATTTTTATCACAAATAAAAGGGTGAGAAACGAATGAACAAAGGAAATGCAATGTCATGTACAACGAGAGACCATCATTACATACCGTACCTTTTTTACGTATTAGGTTTTACCACAATGTTGCCTTTAAATGGGTATAGTTTTCATAACTCAACTGCAATAGAACAGTAAAAAAATGTAATAAAAAAATATACGTGATCGAAACATTACAATAACTTTAAATAAACAATCAAAGTAAGTATCGAATCAATTGAAAACTCAGCCCTGCAATTTGCCAGCGAATTTTACACGTTATTAAAAATCGTGGAAAAACTGTCATTGTTCCGCAGATTACAGCTGTACATTTCTGTTTAATAACAAAGCCCTTTTAATTTGAGTTAATTGTATTTGCCACGGGACGTGATTACCGCCCCTGTCTTTGTTTTTCAAGTCAGGTAAAATTAGAGATATCATGTTTTGTGCTATTGTACAAAATCTTTTGTCTCTCTGTGTTTTCAACGGAGTGTAATTTGCGTGAGTGAGCTCGACATCTGTAGAACTTACCTCAGTTTATGTCCAATGATCGCACGTGATGTTTAATTTAGTTGGGTATAAGTTTATAAGGTTGGTGTGAGAATGTTATAACTCTCATAGATGTACAGGATTTTATATTATAAGCGGGACGCTATTGTTAAAATTACCGTAGTAAAATATTTTTTTTGGTAATTAAAGGTATGTTTATGGGTAGCATAGCTCGTGTGAAAAGCGATCCTCAAACTGAATTAATAAAACTAAAGCATAAAAGCCTTTGATTGGTTGTACTGGAACAATTATAAAACGCGTTGACTAAAGAAGCTAATCCTAGTGTTGATTCCTACTTCAGTATCGTTTCATAAAGGGAACTAAACCCAATTCAAACTTAAGCACATAATCATGATACCTAAGTAACTATTAGGATCAATATTTTATATCCTGGCAACTTAATAAAATAAATTACCTTGTACTACATTCTACCTAACTAGTGCTACTAAATAAACGTGCAGAGAGTACATTAAGTACTAATTCATTTCTTAGAATTAGACTTGAACTGCACATAATTCTTATCCCGCCTGGCATAGGAATAGCTTAACAGAGTCATAGCTATTCATCTCGCGCAACTCTTTTAAATGCTGCAGCTAACTGCACCACGAATAAAAGATTAAATTACATTTGCAGCTCGCATCCTCGCTGCAATAGTGGCAAGCGCTATAAGGTTACGAACGAGCCACTTTCTTGAGTTTAGCTTCACTCCATTATGCGTCAGTCCTGACGAGGTACATGGAAAACGGGAGCGCTAAAACGCTGCTGGGTTTTTCTCGGGAAATTTTCCGGGGGAAAAATGAAAGAGAACTGTTTCATTAGGTAGCTGCGTGCAAATGAACGTGAAACATGGAGGCGTCGTTTTAGCGGTCCGCCTGCATTGTTATTCAGTCGGCGAAGTCGCAAGCGCGCACGCCCCACAGCTTATCGCCGACCCCCAGCCGTTGTAAATTAAATAAATATACACCTAATGAGCGGAAATACAATGCATGACTAAGCTAAATAATTGCTTCATCTTCTTATTCGCAAATTTGCTTTGAGCACGACCTTGAGGTTCAGTTGGGTATACGTGTCTTTTTTGATTCCGTATTATCGCAACTAGAAAGAAATAATGTTATAACTATTATCTAGTGCGTGGAGTAGAAATGCACAGTTTTTTAATAATTGACAGTATGTAGATACGCGTATGAACTGAAAAAGAACAAGGTGGATTTTAATTTTACAACGTTGCGGAAAAGTTACAAATATTTTTGTAAGTAAAACAGCACTCGTAGTAACAGGTACCCAGTGCTAAAGAAATACTGAAAACACATTTCAAGTACTGAGTTCAGTGAATTGAAAACAATTGATTGCACCAGACAAATCTAGTTTATAAATAAGCGAACAAAATGTATTCAAACGAGAACTACATTTATCGAGTCGATTTTTAAGTTAAGTTTCAACAGCGGAATCTATAGTAATAATTTATTATTCGCTTTCCGTTTGGTTTCATCTTAATTTTTATTCAAAATGGCGAGATAGGGAGAAAAATGTCTTGCCTTAATCCGGGGCAAAGTTATGATAGAGGGTGAGTTTATATGATTTGACTATTTGCTCTTAGACGGATTAAGGCCCCTTCGGATACGAAGGGATATTAGATTTTTGTGTCAAGATTATGCAAAGGGACTTGTGTCTGGGAATAAAACACGGAATAATGTACTACAATCGTTGTATTTTACGGCTTGTTATTTTTAGGAGTTATATTTATTATTTGAGGTAGGTATTAATATGTAGAGATCTCATGTTGACATTTTTGTTCAATTTGGTTGGTCTAAAAAGTTGGGAAAACGTTAGCTTCGTTTTTCCACATATTTTATTTTGTTTAGGTACGTCTAATAGTTAGGCTTTTCCACACATTATTACAACTATTTTTACAGTTGTTTATACGTAGAACAGAATAGGCAGTAGAAACCCGACGGAGTTTTAATTAAAATGGATATAAACTAATTCATAAGTGCTTATTTATTAAACAATCAATGAAATGTAATAGGTATACAAAGTTAAAATAAAGTAACAATTAACACAGGTCGACTTGCAGCTGCTTGTTTGATACACCCAAACCACAGACTGAATAAAGCGGCTCTCTACACAATACACAGTGTGTTAAAGAAACAAAACGCAAATTCCCACACAATGGCGCAAAGATCGTCACAAGGAGCGAAAGATAAAATGGTAGTCAGACAGAAAGGATGGGTTTAGCAAGTGTTCACGATAGGAACTCGAGCCTTCACGGTCCTGCACTGATCGGAGCCGGTGCCGTACAGTCAGCAGCAGAAGTAACACATCCACATTTATTACCATAGTCATAAGGAAAATATACCAAACCGCGTCTGCTGCCGAATGTACGTACGTCCTTTGAGGCGGTCGCTCGGGCCAGCCTTTGAGCACGGGTGCATTTTGATAGCATATCGATTTTACTACTGAATAGATTTTTACTTTATATCGCGCTTGCCCATGTTATAGATGAAATGTATCTCTAACAGCGGGGAAACGTGCGGGATCATGCGGAAAAGCGGACCTGCTTTTTGTGCAAGCAGTTTTATGTACCTCATGTTTTAATAAAACAATTATGTAGGTACCTAACTTATTGGAACTCATGTAATAAATCAGAAGTTTCACAATTCACTTCATCTTTTTTATGGGAAGTTGTGCGATTCGAAAAGAAAATCTAGTAAGTAGTTCCATTAATATTAAAACTCAATTTACTACAACAAAAAAATATTTTGGTTAGAAATCCTAATATCTCTCCTAATGAAAGAGCAAATACTAAGTACTAAGCGAATAGAATTACAAAATTTAGCATACCTAATATTGTAACTTACCGAATATTATACGAACGTGATGCGAATTAAAATGAAATTCTCATGCGTACACTCGCAAAGAAAAATGATATTTGATGGCATTAATCGAACGTTGTAAGTATTTGTCTTTCGGCTCGTACCCCACCCAGTCGTGAAGGGAGACCGTACGAGAATTTCAATTTAGGAGAAGAATGCGCCAACATAACGTGTGGGCCGAGATATTTTGATAGGACATGTTCTCCGTGAATAAATTTCTTTCCACATATTAAAAGTTTTAAACGGTTTATTTATTACCAATTTATGGAGCGGGCGATGCATTACTTTGCAAATTGAAAATCGACCTAGTGAAGGCAGCGCAGCGTCCGGAACTTTAATCTTGTATCGTGTTTTAATTTTTTTAATGAACGTCCTTTTTCATTAATTTTAAGATAATTTTATTATAGTACAGACGACCGCATAGTAACCATAGTAAGCATAGAAAGTGTTCATTTTTGTAAGTGGTGTAATCTTATCATACTTTACATCAGTTAAATTGACTTTAAAACAAAAATTCATGAGGGAATAAATATTTTGATTGTGTTACCAACGCGATTTTTGTGCCGTTTACCTACTACAACTTATGAACAAATAACGAAAATTTTTATACAGATATTGCAATAAGCAAATTCCAACTCATTTTTGACGCTGCGTCAAATCTGTCCGGGTACATAACAAAGCTGTAGTTTGAAAACAATTTGGGAACAATTTAATTTCATGTGTTCATGCACGTTCCGTGCCCTATAGATAACCCATTGGAATTTTCAATTTGATCAAGGAATGCGGCCACACGAGGAAGAAAGGCCGAGATCTGCATGGCGAGAGTACCGCCAAGTAGGTTACTTTCCAATTTATTGTATCAATTTCGTTTAAGCGACCTAGGTGAAACAGGGCAGGAAGTACGAGACATTTCCCGAGCTCAGCAGTTGCGATACGAAATATTAGTCTTTGAGAAAAGAAATGTGCAACGGGGAACGGAATTCAGCTACATTTTTAATTCGATTTCAAAAAACGTTGGACTCGTGATCTGTTGCCTTGCAACTCCGGTTGACAGGATTGTTGTATTTTATTAAATCATCCAGCTTAAACTTGTTGTGAGTTTTATTTAAGCTACACGATTGCATTTGTCTTTTATATTCAGAACCCGTGTCATCATTGAAATCTTAATTAATTAACCATCTCTAATAAGGAATTATGAGTAACGGTCCAAACTTGATTCAAACTCAAGCATAAATTACAATTTAACATTTTCAAAATTGGTTGAATTTAAATATTTAGACCCTTCGCAGACTTGAATCTATTCTCTAATGTCCTTTTATAATACAGAGCTTAATACTTGGGACTAAATACTTTAGTTAAGTGTCAAATAAATGATATCAATTAAGCGATTATAATCAAAACAAAACATCGCAATCAAAACTTGTGAAATAACATTTACGGGCAACTAACAAAATAACAACGGATGGGTAAAGATAAGCCTGTTTTCATACGCCGTATCAAATTCATTACGACAATAAACTCCCAAATGTATTTACGAGGGATCATGTCATGAATAAATTTCGTCAACGGAAAGTTTGATGCGTAAAATAGCTGAGGCAACTTAGACAAAGCTTATATAAACGCCTATGCACACACCCTTTTACTTCCTCACACAACCTACGTCACTCAGGGCACCTACTTATTTATAATAAGGTTGGTTTTACTCAAATCCTGAGAAGTTATTAAGCTAAGTTATACTTTTGTTTTATGTATAAGATCTAAGTTTACAACGTGTAACATACGTTACGGCTTCATACTCAGTGGTGACCATTTTAGTGCCGTACTATTTTATTATTTAGTTTTATTTGATTTGTTTTTAGTATGAAAATTTTTATCTCTTCCTGATTGTACAGTACATAAAACAGACAATCATAGGAAGCATACTAAGTTATAGCGACACGATTCAAACTATCTTTTCAGCGATCTTTTTAACAGGAAATGTTCTCTTTCAGACAATCTAGGTAATGTCTAGACTAAGAATCTAGACTTATACCTCAGATGAACGTGGCTTTATACTGAGACGCAAACGACGTAGTTCACCGCAGAGCAGAGCAAATCTTTCGTCGGGTTCCGGAGGTCTCTTAACGTTTTGATGGAGCTTTGTAGTTTGGTTTAGCTAGCATTTAACGGTAACTAAGACGCAAGTGCTGCTATCATCACGTTTCATTTTGTATTTAACTAGCTTCTTCCCATGGCTTTACTCCCGTAGATTTTTGTCTGTTATAAAAAATCTAATTGCATGTCATGTTAAAACAAAAATCGTTAAATGAATCATTTAAAAGTGGTTATATAAAAAAATTCTAATTTAAATAAAATGTGCATGCATACTTAGTACGAAAAGTGTTCAATATCAGCTATTTTAAATTATTTCTATCTAAAAACATTAATAATAATATTCATAGTCATAACATAATATTAACGACGATTCTTCGAATTATTTAAACATCCTTTACATTATTTTCAACCGAATTAAAAAATGGAGGAGGTTCTCATTTGATCTCTATTGTGAATTGTTATAGCTGAAATTCTTTTTTTCTTGCATGCAACTCTAAGAAGATTCTATTAAACAAGTTTATATTATTTTAAAAGAAGCCGTGACTTCGTAAAGCAACAGCTTTCAAGAGTGGAATTTAATTAAGTCTTTCTGCTAAGTTTATTAATTGTCACATGATATCCCATTTGTGGTAGTCTGGAAGTTCATAACACACCTAGACAGTTGTCGCCGAAGTTTGAGCGATCTTGAATGCGCGGGGAGAGAGGTAACTTAATTGTGATACGTCTTCTATGCTAATGGTAAGTAGTGTAGTTTCCGAGTTAAATAGCGTTCAAATGTATTTATAGCTTCCTAATTTAGCAATTATGGGCCAAGGAGGATATTCAGTGAAAGACAAATAAAAGAATAATTACTGAAAACTTTAAAATATTTACCGATTAGGTACCGGAAAATGCCCAAAATTATTAAAATTGCTGTGACGCTTTAACGGATTACCTTGACTGTTAATGTTATTTGTTACATTATTTTTCTATTAGGTATTGATGTTTAAGGGCTAGTTATGAATTAGTTTGACGTAAAAGCAATTGATTTTTTTTAGTTTATCCATGTCTTCGTAGCTCAGTTGTTAATGCAGTGGCTCGGTAAGGGAAAGATGATGTTCTGGAGTCTTCCATCGCCTTGAACCACTTTGAACTTGGTCCACGGTCCAAGTCGTCAAGTTCCACACTTGGCATTTTATATGAAAAAATCTCAGAATATCTTCTAATTTCATCATTATCATCATCATCATCATCATTTCAGCCATAGGACGTCCACTGCTGAACATAGGCATCTCCTAATGCTTTCCACGTTGATCGATTGGTAGCGGCCTGCGTCCAGCGCTTTACGATGTCGTCGGTCTACCTTGTAGGTGGACGTCCCACTCTGCGTTTTCCGGTATGCGGCCTCCATTCTCAAGGTTCATTCAGCAAGGTTCTTCTAATTTATGAAATTATAAATAGGCAGAGTCTTGTATGACATGAAAAAACATAAACCTTACAACTTGATTGATACTGTCCCCTCCAATAAAAACGTCTCAATCCAAACATTCTTAACTGCCCCTAAACTTGTGCTATAAAGTATGCGCATTAACGGAAAATGGAATAAAACATAACAAGTGGGGTCCAATAAATAAACAAAGCCGGTGTGGGTGCCAGGAAGTAGATAAAACCCATAAGGGTCCGGACAAGTGACGACGGTCACGTTTTTAATTACCCGCGCTCATTCGTAACTTGTCACCGGCGAATGTACGTGGGCCCGGCCATCATTGGTGATAAAACTAGCGAACGATTGCGAACTGTTTGGACAAAAAACTTATTAGACGCTCGTTCGTTTTACGCAACACGTGTTTGTTGTGTTGTCTGAGAAACTTTTTTTGTCGTGTTCTTTCAAGTCTTGATTCTAATAAGGCATAACATTATCATTATTTTTGAATAAATAACTTGAAGAAAAAATTCGAACTGCCTAAGGCGGGAATCGAACTTTTTTATTGAAGCTTTAGATAATAAGCATGATGAAACCATTAATCAACCTACGTACTTCTTACTGTCTGCCTTTTGAAGTCAAGTGACTGAATATTAGTATTTTCAAAGCTATTAAAACTAATTTTATTTACGAGTAATACCATTTGCAATAAATAGTTAAACTTGTTACCCAATGATAATTAATTATTCCTGTTTTTATCATCCTCATTATTGTAAGGAACATGCAACGAACCGTTGAGAAAACAAAATTATTATGTTCTTTGACGTTTCTTTGAAACTGGCCTCGAGTATTTAGAGTGTACTGAACCCAGTATTAACTTAACTTAAGCCCTACTGAGAACATTTGTATTGGATGAATCAAGAACGTGGTATCTTTGCGATAAAGTTTCTGTTCTGTTCTGTCTTCTTCAGTGAAAATGTTTTGCCAGGCTAAAAAAAGGGTTATATTGGTAGTCGACGCGTGTGAGGCATGACGGGTACCTACACTGACGCCCGTATTCACAAACATTACTATGAGGTCTCACAACGCGTTTGTACGCACAGGGTCACACACGAACCAATCACAGACCTCTATTCAACGCTGTGCGTTCGATTTACTGCTTCACTTATGCAAGCATCGCTTGTGAATACGGGTGTGAGTACTAGCTACATGCGTTATAGTTTCGTAGTAGGTACTAGGTACGTAAGAAGCTTATAAATTGCTAATACATACCTACTTTGTTTATCGCTTAAGCTTAGCGCTTTATAATAACACTTCATATACTGGTGATGTACCTACATTATGAACCCTTAGACGGAAATATAGTTGATGCTTTAATTATAATGTTAGCTTTAGAAAGTTTGAACCCTTGATATTTTATAGTTCGGTATTAAATAAGTTGTTTTTGAATATATTAGTCGCTCTTGGAACTTGTAGCAGCAATAAAAAAAATATTTTTCCAAAGTTGCTTATAAAATTGCAACCTCATAGGCTTTAAATTATTTTTGAATGGTAGAAGTTTGAAGAAAAACAAAATGGCTGGCCATAAAGTGAAAACAAGATGGATGTCGTTCCTCATATTGGAGTTCTTTTAGTAACACTTTCAGCTCCTTCGGGAAATCACGCGAGGACATACTCGTGACACATTCTATGCCAGAAAATCGGCCCCACTAATAACTTCGCAATATGACCTTAATACCACGTTTTTGAACTCACAGATTTATAATTTTTACTTTAGTTTCTAAACTTTCTACGATTCTTTTGCCAGAACATATTTTAACGGATTATTTTTACTAGTTAGTCGTATATTAAAGCCAAGTACTCTAAACCTAGATGCACGAGCTTAATTATTAATTATGTTTTGAACTTTCCTTAATAATACGTGGCTTTCGTTATAGCTTAAAGTGTCCCATTTAAAAGCTATTGTAACATGTGTGGTAGGAAATATAATCCAATGTAAGAATATATATTTTTTAAATACATCATTTCAAGAAGCATTAATTAACAAATTAATTGTATTTTTAGCAAGACTATCGCTTAATATACTCAACATTTAAGCATTTTGTATAAAAGATTGTACCGTAAGTTACAGTATAAAGATAAGTCAAAACACAATGCTATTCTGTTGGCACTAAACAATACTGCATCGTTCATAGGAAAATATAAAGGAAGACGTGAAGTTCTTAAGTAGAGACCTTGTGGTACCAGCGCGCCAGTATTGAACCGGTTTCATGAATGTGGATTCTGTGCAAAGTAAATTATGTATTTTCAACTACCAAAAATGTTGAGTTTTTTCAATAGAGTCATATTTTTTTATTAAATAAATTATTGAAATGATTGATTAATTATTCTTATATTTTCAGTTTCACTTATTATTTTATGTAAGTAAAAGCTCTCGAACTAACCAACATATTTTTTTTATGTCACAGAAATGAAAAATTACATGTGTTTTGCTTAGATATTTTTCATGATTTACAATTTATAAGCCACAGCACATGAAAATAATATACCTATTTATTTAATTTTGAATCTTACTGAAAACTGTTAGCTAGCTCTATGTACACGAATCAATTCGAAACATCGGTAAACGGTACCTCCGTTTAACTGTCTTGTTCACCTGTGGTTTTTTCGACATTGTGTTACATAAAAAACCAATCACAATAAAATAATTTCGATTCTTCTTTTGCCCAAAGGAACCCTAATAAGCATCAAACGCAAAACTGACGCAGAACGTGTTATTATGAAGCGAGGCGGGAACTATTTTCCAGATTATTTGTGTAACTTCTAGGCTGACGGCAGCTGTTATGAGACAAGTTATGGCGCTTGAAAATTTTAAAAGCTTTTACATTTCTTGGTAGATAAGTAAGCTTGAATATTTAGTCTACTGCTTTATTTTATTGTGTATTGATAAGCCGCTTTGCCGTGTTTGTGGGTTGTCAATAGAGTGACAAGTTACAAAAAGACCTCGATTTTTTGGCTAGGTAGATTTTTCGTATAAGGATTAGAGTAAAATTCTTCACTAATATTTTATACCCAAAGCGGAAAAACCAGAGCTAGCTTTATTATAGTAAATACTTTTTGAACAAATTCATAAAATATTTGAGATGGGTTTGATCGTTTCGTGGAAATTTACTTTTCTTAGACAACCACGGGATGAATTAAGCTGATTAGTTTACCAAGAAAATCCTCATTGGAAACCGTTTGTTTTAGAGAGAAGGATGATTCCATTAATTAAGGAAAATCTTACTAGAAAGCTGCCCTTTATAATAAGTATATTAAAAATGTAAAGGAAATCATATTTATTATTTATCCGTCCATCTAGGAAAAGTTGTCTATAAGTAAAAAGTATTTAATTATTATTTTTAATAAATCTAAAACTTGTCAGTTAAAATTTTGGTTATCGATTAGGCTGGAAAATTCTGCCATACTCACACAATCGACTCGCACAGAAAAGTAGGCGTTAGCTCTAAACGACTACGAAGCGGTCAACGATGAAATTTATTGTATTGGAGCGCCCATTCAATAAAATATAAGGCGGTAGAAGCACTTTAAATCAACGGCACATATTGCCCAGAAATCTCTCACTCCGCCAGAAGTGACGCCAACTCAAGAGGGTAATAAATAAAATAGCTCCCCTTTCCCCAATTTTACATAAAAACGCGTCCCATCCGCAATCTGCATGTTTATGAGAAAATATTCTATGAACAAGCCGGTAGACTGTAAGCGTAGACGATATGGAATTGTATGCAAATAAGATAACAGTAATAAATACAGTTTTTGTCCCCAAGCATTTACTCAACACAATTTTCCTATGCTAAGATGTTTATGGGGTCGACGACCCGGCCTTTCTTAAATTATGTAATTAATTTTCGTCTACAGTAGGGTATGAGATTTGGGGGATTTGTACCTTTATAATTTTTTTATTAAGAGCTAGTCCAGATGACGCGTTTTTACTTGCGCGTTTCGAACCATATGAATTTGAGATACCAGAGGTTCATACATTCTGTCCACATAATATATCTTTGGACAATCTCACACAGCGCCATCTAGCCCCAAAGTAAGCAATTAATATGCTTGTGTTATGGGTGCTAGCTTAACGGATATACTACTTATATACTTTTTTTTTTTAAATACATACATATTATACATAGCAACACCCAGACCCGTCACAGAAATTAAAATTCATCATTTCAATTTCTGCCCGGCCGGGAATCGAACCCGGGACCTCTCGGCATAGTAGTCCGTTCTGAACCACTACACCAAACGGCCGACAAACACACAGTAGCATTTCTATTTTGTGTGCAGTAGCGCGTTTTCCTCTTACTTTTACCTAAGCTAAAAACATTACCCGAAGTGATTTTTAAAGTATGACCTTTACTTACTGCCACTTACTGCCTACGTAAGTACGTACTAAATATTTTCCTAAATACTATCTAGGCCTCTTTCAGAGAGATTGGTTCAATAAGTTTTCAGGCATGTAAAGACACATTTATCATCAAATTATACTGCTTCTGTTTTGTCTTTGTAAAGAAATTAATGAATTTCCTTTTAATAGTTCAGTGCTTCCTACTTTATATTCTTAGCTAAAATTCTCCGGCCATACTTTATTATTTCGCCTGTTATTGGTAAGTCGCTAGGGAAGGATTACTCATTCTCGTTGTCCAAACAGAACGGCTCATTGACTCGCTGATTAATTGTAGGAAAAGCCGCAGCGACATTATAATGCAAAACAATATTTGAGAACACCAAAAATGCTAAGCTTTTTGCCTTGACGTTTTTCAGTAGCAAAACGCCCTCTGAAAGGTCCACATCATAATTCTTCCTACATTAAAGATTTGAAAGGTAGGCGTTGCTCTTTCGGTTCTTTGAAAAAATATTCTGACTTGTATTAATAACGATAAAAATTTGTTTCTCTATATTTTTATTACTAAAAAGTGAGGAATAATTTTGCCAGCCATTGGGCAGTTGATATTTTAAAGCACAGGCTATAATGGTGAACAACCAATTTATTGGGTAGTTTTTTGTGAATCAGATTTAATTGCTTTGAAATCAATAATAATTAATTTGCGAATTGAGTTGCCGAAATTATAGCATCACAAATTCGTGTTGCTGAGCAAAAAACATATATTTTGATGGCTCATAAAAAGCTATCAGCTAATTGAATGGTGGGTGTCATCCACCCAATATAAATACCCTTAACTTTTACGAACAAATCGTTACAACAAAGGGACGTGCGGAACGAAAAAATCATTACACGCAGTCCATCACTCCTCCCCGCACGTAGTTGTCATTCCTACAGCCGCGTCGTGTTCACATAAGTAGGGATTTAGAAAGGTGGTAATAAGGTATGCAAGCCCTCTTCCCTTTGTCGGCCACTCGGAGCCAACGTGAGAGGAATGATCGCTCGAGATTTCCTAACACGCAACTGCTCACTCTGAAATGTACACGACAATCGCGAGACTGTTTATTCATTCATGTACTGGTTAGATTTTGTTGCTCGCGGATAGAGTCACCAGATGGGACGTGGGAAATCCTGAAAAATGTTTAATACTGGACCAAAGTTCAATACTATCCGTTCGCTTTAAGTTTTTCGCTGGCGATATGAGGCGTCTATAACTTCATCAAACTATATTTAAAATATTTTTTATTTATCGTTTTTGATAAAAATTGTGTATTTGCGTAAAATCCGACACATTAATTGCGTTTAATCACTAACTTCTTGCGTTTAATCGTGGTTGGGGGAGGGGACGCGCATTCCACGGACGGGCAAACTTAGTGCGAACGGGTAGTATAGGCATTTAAAATCAGAAAAAAGTATTTAAGTAGTATTTAAAATGCGAACGTGAGTCTGTCTGTTACCTTTTCTCGCTTAAAATACTAATCAGAGATGGATGAATTTAGGGATCAAGAAATACAAGATTTAACTTGGAAAATGCCATAACCTTACATTTTGTCGTAGCAATAAAACTCGTAAATAGTAATAAGGGATAAGTTTAGCATGGAGAATCAATCAATCTTTTCTCGTGAGAATGAATAAAATGAAAGAACATCGTGATGTTTTGAAAGAACGTGTGATCTAAACCAAGACCATGACCAAAATTCAAGAAATGTCCGGATGAATTGAAATGGTTGGTAACCCTACTCGCAAATTCGTCGCCGCTTATAGTTGGTAAGAACAATATTATGGAGCTGAGTGCTTACAATTTGTAGAGAATGTCACTGAGATGTTCTTTCTTATGTGCGTTACATCTGAGTCCCTAAAGTTAGTCTTGGAACTGTTTTAAGAGTATCAGTTTTAGATAGTTATTTTTACATTAGTTATTTTTTCTAACATTTAATCTGTTAAATTAAAATTACATTTCTTTACTAAAACTAAAGTTCATCAACTTTTCTTTTTCCATGCTTTAATTAAATATTGTACTTTTTATCTGTATTTATTTTTGCCGCGTTTAACTAGTTCAAGCTCTCGCAATATTTCAAAAGAAAATACTGTATGGGAAAATATACGTTTGCAAAACCGACAAACTAGGTTGGAAAATTAACTCACACAAAGCGTTTGTTTGCAAAAGTTTTGAGCTATTATATAATCATGTGTAATTAAGTTGTATAATTACATTTAACCATTGTGCCAACAACAACATGTCAAAGTACCTAATTATTAATAAGTTACCAAACTGCGAATAGTTTGAAATATTGCAGTTGTTTTGCTACTTAAAAAAGGATTGGAGTCGGTTCTGTTCTGTTAAAAGTTGGTTTTTAAGTTAGGTACTTTAACAAAAAGCAATACGCTGCAGAAGTCAGTAAATGAAGACGTCCCTCTATACATCCTCCTAACATCTTTGAGAAACTCCATGGCCACTAAAACGCCGCTAAAGTGTAAACTAATTGTTTGCACTTCAGAATAGTTTCATGTTTCATTGTCTAACTAAAAAATTCAACCAATCGAATTCACGCTCGAATTTGAACCGAGTTTAAAGCGTTACATAGTGCGAGCCTAAATCCACGCAAACAAAGAAACATGCACAAGGTAGTTGTTATAAATTTGCAAATACGTCCGTACAGCAAAACACCTCATCACACTATACATTTTTGTAGCAAAATCAACCCTAGCACAACTAGATAAGATGCCACAGTGTTCAGCTTCACGTGCCGTTTGTACAACGACGCAAACATAAGCGGGTTATACACGGGGGTCGCAGCCGCACAATGTTCGGGCCGCGGGCGCGATTACAATGCTCCTGTGACATTTCGCTAATGGTTCCAGGGCTAGCACAATAAAACGACAATACGAGATAAGGTAGCAACTGAAAATTTTAAGCCGTGATTAATTTCATTGTGGCGGGCGCACGTGGGTTCTCAGCCTAAGTGCTCCGTGCCGTGAGTGCTTGAGATAGTTGAACGGAATGTAATAATGATAAGAGTAAAATGAAACTTCATATGAACCACTGAAAGTGACTCATACATTAAGGCTGAGTTGCACCACTTTATTTTAGCCGTAACAATACCAATAACATTAACCGGTGCTTTTTGTATGGATTTTTGACGTTTGTCTAAGTTAAAGTTGTGGTTAAAGTAGGATGGTGCAACTCAGCCTAAGAAAGGGGCTACTTATTCATTAGTGATTACAATAAAACCTTACTAATATTCGAATGTAACTAAAAGCCTTTAACATTAAAATTGTGTTCACAAAGTTAACATGTCATTATTTTTATGAGAGACAAAAAACAAGACCAGTCGGAGTTTCCCGTACCATCGCACTTTACGACAGGTTTAAACTTCAGTAATTAAATTGCGATTTTCATTATTTTTCCGGATCATTCAACTGACAACGGCTGTCAAAGTGGGCGAGGGACATAACGACGCAATATGTCATGTTTGACGCAGCGCGGCGCTGACGGCTGGCCTATTCGCGCCGATGGATACTCTCATAAAAATGTTTTGTTTTATTAACAACTAGCTTTTCGCAGTGGCTCTGCTTGTTTTATTACAAAGAAAATGTTATTAAAAACTATCAAACCATGTAACAACACAGCTTTCTTTTGCTCTATATTGTTTTAAATGGGTTACAGTTACCATAAATGTGAGACACATTATCTACGTAATTTATGCGTCTACAGGCTACGCAGTTTTCCATATCGAACGGCATTCAGAGGTAGTTTCCTCGAATAGTGTCTACTTACTGAATTTGTAAAACATAAATAAACTTATTTCATATTAAATTTTTGGTTATTTTGCAGCAAAATAAAAAGAACATTCTCGATTAAACGAATCTACTTTTAACTCTGAAAAATTCATTGTTTTGGCGAATGAAATGACCACCATTTTACGTGCGTGACTCGCCCATTTGAAACGTTTTCAGCAACAAAACTGCTAAAGGTAGGTTTTTTAAATTTACTTGAGCTTCACAGATAAAAATATCAATATTTTACTATTTTTGCGATTTCAAACAATATATTATAAGTACCTATTTCTAGGCAATAGTTGATATTCAGAAATTTTGCGTCGCTTATAAATTTCACAAGAATGTTTTTACGTCAATCTAGTTCCATTAATTACTTCATAAACAAACCTACATATTTTCATTAGTATTAATAAATAGATGCTGTTTTCAAAATGTCCAACCTTCACCTTTGTTAACTTCCTTTATTTTGCATACAACTAGCCCATTTTAACCCTCTCAACGGCCGCCCGTGCGTGTTTCACCGTACGCGGTGACATTTTGACCCGTGGCCCGTTTTTCAACAGAGACACAGCCGCTTTGAGCAGTGAAAGGGTTATCCATGTTACTCTTCGCTGCTTTATATTTTTATCAACATAGAATGAATCGTTTCGAATGCGACGGGAAATCCATTTGCAAATGTCTCTTTCAAGTTATAATTTTTTTGGTACATTTTTAGGGTTCCGTACCTCAAAAGGAAAAAACGGAACCCTTATAGGATCACTTTGTTGTCCGTCCGTCCGTCTGTCAAGACCCTTTATCTCAAGAACGCGTGAACGTATCAAGCTGAAATTCACATGAAATACCCAGGTCTATTGTCCCTTTAAGCTGTGAAAATATCAAACTTCTAAGCCAAGCCAATCAAAAGATACAGCCGATTATGTCGATATTTTCAACAAATTTTCGACACTCGCAAAGGAATCAAAACCTACAGGATACTTCCCGTAAACTCAGAATCTTGAAATTTGGCATAAAGCATTGTCATATAATGCAAATATAGGAAAAATTGCGAAAATTACATTTTTTTAGTTATATAATATAATAAAAATATTTTAATAAAATGAAACTTACTACCTTATTTCTCACGAACGAATAAAGGTATCAAATTGAAATTTATACCAAATACCTAGATCTATTGTCCCTTTAAGAAGTAAAAAAATCAAACTTCTAAGTTAACGCGATCAAAAGATACAGCAGTTTATACCGACACCTTAGACGAATTTCCGTCACACGCTAGGGAATCAAAACCTACAAGGTACTTCCTGTGAACTCAGAATCTTGAAATTCGGCACGAAGCAACGTTATATAGTACAGATAAAGGAAAAATTGCGAAAATGATAAATTTGAAGTTATATAAAATCTATACTTATAATAAATCTGTAGAGAGGTCAATTCTGTACATGAAATATATTTTTAAAATAACTATCAGGGGGTGATTAGTGATCGATACTGATGCCAAAAATGCAATCAGTAAAATTTTTGTCTGTCTGTCTGTCTGTCTGTCTGTCTGTCTGTCTGTCTGTATGTTCCTTATAGAAACAAAAACTACTCGACGGATTTTAACGAAACTTGGTACAATTATTCTTCATACTCCTGGGCAGGTTATAGGATACTTAGGAATTCCCACGGGAACGGGAATTAGCGGGTAAATCTTTTTGTATGAAATATCTAAACCGCTTGAGTTAGACGCTTGAAATTTGTCATGCAGGTACCTTAGTAAACATAAAGTTTAGTTACAACAGGATATTGCAAAATTCCCACGGGGACGGGAGTTAGCGGGAAAAAACATTTGTATGAAAAATCTAAACCGATTAAGTTAGACGCTTGAAATTTGGCATGCAGGTATCTTAGTAAACTTAAAGTTTAGTTACAACAGGATATTGCAAAATTCCCGCGGGAACGGGAGTTAGCGGGAAAAAACATTTGTATGAAAAAATCTAAACCGCGTAAGATAGATGAAGGGGGTAAAACGGGATCCACGCGTACGAAGTCGCGGGCGGCCGCTAGTTTAAAATATTATTTTTGCTTACATGACATAAAATATTTTTTAATAATTATAAACTTACTACCTACCCTTTTCACATGAACGCGTAGAGATATTAAAGTTGAAATTCATATCAAACACTTCTTAAATCTAATTGCCTCTAAACTGTGAGAAATTCTAAATCAACGCAAAAATTCAAAACGCTGAGGTAGGTATCTACCTACCTATAATGCAAATATAGGAAAAATAAATAAATAAAAAATAATCATACCGCATATTTTGAAATTCGCCACTACTCGCAACGGAATCAAGTAAGTAATTTGATTTAATACGTCATAAATTGTAAACCGCTACGTTTGTACGGCGGAACCCTCGGTGTGCGAGCCCGACTCGCACTTGGCCGGTTTTTATCTATAGGTACAGCTTTCATCCATTCTGCGATTACGAATTTACCTACAGACAAATTCTGTTTGATGTTGATTGATTGTAGAAAAATAAAAATGTGTGTAAGAGTAATCGTCGTATTGATTTTATGAGGAAAATCTTATTAAGGTTTTATAAGTGACAAAAGTATTTTCTTACATAATAGTTTGTATGTGTTGAAAATGTTGTTTTGTGGTTAGAAATTTTGACTTTTTTCATTTCATAGGTCCAGTCTGGTCCAGGGTTCGATTTTAATTTTTATTATGACGACGTTGTAGACTCAATTTAAACTGCTTGCCTGGTACTTAAGAAACATGATTCCGTTTTTCATAGAGCACTATAACTCACACAACAATTTATAACTCTTAGCTCCAAACATACATGTAAACCTAAGTAATAACAAGTTAGTACGACTGTAAATAGAAAAAAAATCTGCGTAGCGTTTTAAAACGTAAAATTAATATGGCTGCATTTATGTTTGCCAACACTGTAGACTACGGATAGTTTAGTGTCATGAAAAACGTATTCGTGCGGGCGTAGCAAAAGCTTGCACTTCATGAAATGAGAGCGACTGCGAAACAAAACAGGGTTGGCCAAATGTTTTGAATGTGCGGTCTGTTGTTCGCTGAGCGTACCGTCCTAGGCAAACAGATGCCTCATACCCGTTTTACCTAATTTTACGTTAACGACCTACCTGCAATGAAATGAATTATCTGTTGTTTTGGGTAAATTGGTGACTACGTCATAATATTTCATGATCATTATTATGTTCAGCTAATCAGAGTCTACTACTGGAAGTATGCTTCAAAGAGCACCAAAGAGCGTGATTTTCATCTATGTCATAAATGCTTATCTTGCTTTTATCTCCTTTTAATACCGTTGGTTCATAGAGCATCTTTAGATTTTCATTGCAAGTACGGAGATGATGGTTTGCAACCGAGAAATGAAGGTTTATTTAAACAATTAACCTATTCTTGTTTTAATTACTTGGACTGGTTTCTTATGTATTTCATATACTATCTTTGCCGTTGGCAGGGACATAAATAAATAAAAAAAACGAAAATCCAACTTACCGAGAAAATTGACGTGTAATATGGCCAAAACTAGAAGTCGAGCGAGAGGTCCGCCTCCTCGCGTGTGCGCACCCGCCGCCATTTTGTTTCAGCGCGTCACTGCTCTGTGCTGCCATCTATCGCCACTCCGCAGTTTTGTTGCCCGCCTTGATCTTCGCATCTTGGGTTATCGCGTATGTCGATTATGCATACCCTTCTGGTTACCTGTAAAATACAACAATAATTTAGATGATCAGCTATACGAGTAAAAATCTCACTGTTTATTTATCTGTTACTGCTTGAATGTTATTTTTTTTTGTGAAGCGAATAAAATATGTTCTGATCCAATGTAGTACGTTAGGTGGTTCAGGTAATACTTATACTTGTTGTAAAATCAACAATCAAAATGTAAAAAAAAATTTTTGGTGTTTGATATTTACTGTTAGTAGTTTTTCACGTGAAATTACGTGTACAAATAGACTGCAGGTATTCCCTTTGTCAACAATCGAATGCAACGTTGGACAGACAAAAGTTCTTTGCACAATAAATTGTAGTATCTCCGAGTGGTAAATGTGAAAATATTCGTATTTTTATTCACATTCCGTTTGCGGAGCGTAGGAACAGTCGAACGTTATCTAAAATATGAGTGAATGCGGGGTTGGCTACGTGCGGTCGGTTCTAAAAGAATTTGATATCAAAGATTCGCTCTCGGGATACGCCGCGCGGATGCCCTGAGCGGCGAGCGGGACAATGACTTAAATGTATGGAACTGACTTATTAGTCCCAGGCCCAGCTACTGTTGATTAGTAACAGATTTAATAAAAGATAAGGTACGAGTAGTAAGTAGGTTTCTTTTGACAGAGCTACATTATATATTTTTAAATTTTATGCCTATTTTATTATTTATTTATTAAATGCGCTGATGACATGCTGCGTGCACACGTCAGTGCTGACCAATTGCCTTGACTTGTGCATTGTCACCTGTGGGCTTAGTGTGAGTTTACATCAAACGTCTACACTAGTGACTGCGTAAAAAAGTGACATTAAATGTATGACGGATTGTACAGCGCCCCTGGTGGAAACTTTCAAGAACTAAAATTTTCATACATATTTTTAACGCGCTCGCTAGTGATGGCGTATGTAGAACTCACTCAAAGCCCTCTGTTCTATTACTTCACTTACTGAACAGTAGTTCAGTGGAATAGTAATTCCAGAGGTTGCAGGTTCCATTCTTTCATTAATTGCAAACAAACTTATACTCATGAGCACATAGTACTGATCTGGGTTTTAATATCTATTGTCAAATAGATACCCAAAGTTTCTACTATTGAACTATCACTGGGTCGTTGACTGTCAGAGTGACGTCTCGTTCTCACATGTCATATCTAGCAGATCTCTACATCATCGGAGCGGTCGCCACGCTACATATTATCACAAATGGATACAGTGGTGTCTTTTGGCCTCTCGTTGCTATGAAATATAATGTGCATTACGGCCCGCGTTTTGCTAATGGTGGACTTTTTTTATAAATACCATACAATTTCCCGTTACGTTTTTTGGAGCGTGACCAATGTTTGCACTCTTTTTGGGGTGCTTTTAGTGAGAATTGATTATGAATGTGTCAGATATACAACGTGTCTGAATCCCTGATTATTATAAAAGGAAATAGATTCTGTGAAGTATTTTTGAGACAAAAAGAAATAAATACAAACATTGTTTAAATGAAACAGTTTGGTTAGATTAGTCAGAAGAGTCTCTATAAAATTTTTCAAAGGAATTGCCAAAATTTTTTGCGCTGATTTATTGTTCAATCCAACCATACTCTCTCTATAGTAATCTATGTATAGCTTTAGCTATGTGTACAATCACACGTTAGTCGGAATTTAATCGCGGAAACCCGATTACAATACGATCGCCATCGGAAGTTGTAAATAAATCACTTGTACGCGCATACATTTCCTTTTTAGCTGCAGTAGTGCTGTACACGCCTTACCTTTTTTCGATGTTCATCTTTTTCAATTCGAATTTTTCATTTGTTTTTGGATCTGGCAGTAAAATTTGTTTTAGGTTAAGCACACAACACATTGGTGACAAAGAATTTTTTGACACGATTTTTTTTTACAAAATACCTAATACCTACTTATTTGTTTTGATGAAATATCTCGTTTTGTTGTTAGGTAGGTCTAGCCAGAATAGCTACGAACATTCTAAGTAAATTCTTTTCAGTATACATTTACAACTTTCTAAATCTAAATTACCCCAGAAATGCGCAAGAGCTCGCTTACAACTTAACAAAGCATTCAGCATTCCTTCCCGGGAATGCAGTTCTTTACACTATGGCTACACTGACCACTCATAAGTTACGCTTCAAAGTTATGCAGTGAACCATGGTGAATTATTTCAATTTGCAAGTAGCGGAAAATAGTTGAAATGAAGTTTTTAGGGTTGCCTCGCATGATTAAATTTTGTTGGGCAAGGGAAATGTGATGAGTAAATGCTTCAGTATGTTTCTTATTAAGAATTATCTTCATTATAAAAGGCAATTTAGGTTTTTAGGGCGAGATTAACGAACTTTATCCTTTTATGATTAAAATAGGTCGATCTAATTTCTCTTTTAGAGTCTAGGGGCTTACGTAAAATATTAGTCTTTTGTAAATCCGTTCAAACGAAGGGTAGAGTAGCATTGTTTTGAATTTTTCTTTTCCCTTAATATTTAAGTAGTTGATTGAAGTGATAACCCTCTTAATCCATTAGTATCATAAATGGTTCAACGATATGATTCAAAAAGTCTATAACGGTACCTCAACTGGGAATACTTTTGTAATGATGTTTTTAATCGAGATTAAGACCTCTGAGCTGAGAGAGTTCAAGTACCTAAAACACTATCCATGGAGGCTACATGTGACTGAATTACGTACAAAACCATCAAATGTATGTAATTAGAACATAACCAAATCAAGATCTTTCACTAAAACGTTCCCATTTCAAAAATCCTGAATATTTCGTTTGGTGCACTTTCAAAAAGAATCAACAATTTATCAGCATTGCAACGTCAAAAGCTGCATGATCGATACAATCAAAATCACTACCATTACGCTAAACGAACAAGCACTTATTGCAGACAAAGCAGATGAACTCCGATTTAATCAGGGAAATGTCGAAACTGACACAATATACTCAAATTAATGAACGATCAACTGAAAACATCGACGAATTGGCAGTTGGCTCATTTGTAAGGGTAGCAATTATAAACCAGTGTAATCAGGCCGCGACCGAGTGTGGTCGTCCGCCTGATGCGGCGCAATCAAGTGATTAGTATTTCAGTGGCTTTGGTGCTTCTATTAGGCTGAGTTGCACCACTTTGACAAACGTATAAAATCTGTCAAACTCCATACAAAAAGCACCGGATAAAGTAATTGTTATTGTTAAAATAAGGTAGTGCAACTCAGCCTTAGATATGTGTACATTGTTTTATAGCTCACTATTTTGAAGTCTTGAGCACGATATGAATCGATGCCCAACTCAAAGATGCCGAATAATTTCTAACGTGCTTGATTTGATGCTGGTCTGAATTTATCGCGTATCCAGTGTTGTTTCACAAGTCATTTACGAGTAAGCAGATTTTCCAAATCATCCAGAAATAGACATTTAGAGCTGCTTGGACCTAACTTGTGGTAATTTAAGATAAAGTAGCAGATAGCTGCAAGCTGAAGTGGCAATAGGTCTTAAACGTTAGGGATTAGAAGCATCTCGAGTTGCGACCATTGCAGGAATTCTAAGATAAATAAATAAATAATAAAGAACTAAGTAAGGCTCGGTTGCACCATCTTACTTTGTATATTATGGTAGCTACGGTCAAAGTAATATTGGTAAGATAGTGCAACTCAACCTAAGTAGTAAATAAATTGGTAATAAATAATAAACCCTATCGACACAGGTTGCCATAAAGGGACAAGGATAAATCTCATAGTACAAAATGCGTTGAGCAATTTTTAATCTTTATTCAAGCTAAGCCTTATGAATCCCCGTTACAGAATACCATGTGCCAGGATATTCCCGAAAAAAAGTTATTCCCAAAATAGTAAAATCTCTAGAGACATCGGACACGCTTTGAACTTTCGAGCAACAAGAGATTCTGAATCCGCGTGTCCAGCGTGTGTCCGTCAGGGGCATCCTGTAATTAATACGGACATGTACAGCGGCGACGGCTAATGAATAGGGTGTACGGCAAAAACTGGCCGGTCATATAACACGAGGCGAATATCAGGCCCTGCTTGTGTAGGGTGCGGTGTACACGGTATGCAAGAACGTTATGATGGATGTGTAGAATATAGAATGCGTTTTCAGTCTATTGTAAGGTGCGTAATGTGGAACACAACTTACACAATTCCAACTCAAGAGTTCAAGCCTTTGATTGATTGAATTGCAATATTTTAAACCAATTAAAATTGATCAATTTTTGAGTTTAGATTTATATTCAGTGTGTTATCTTAATTTTATCAAACTTCGTTCTAACTAAATAGGTGGGTGAGTACCTAACACAGACCGTTTAGTTTATAAATCCTTCTCATGCCGTATTGCCGGGCGGCAATATACGCGCGAATCATTATTTTACGAGTTATAAATAAATACCTACTCTATCACATGAATATTTAACCACTGTTTAAATAAAAAAAATGTAAAAATTACAGTTAATTAAAATTCTATAATTTTTTCTTGATAAAATTCTCCTGCAGTTCTGTAAAGAACTTTATTTATTGCTTATTGCTGACGAAACAAAAAAAAAACTAAAACATAACTAAAGATACACTGTGTAATCATAATCTTTAGTTTAATAACATGAAAAGGTACTCGAGCCCTCTCGTGTGCGACCGACCTAACCCGCGGACGAAACTCTAGATGTCAAAATGATAGGCACATATTGGCCAGCTATTGATTTTCACCCGGCGGGCTGACGCTGCAAATTTATTTTCGGCGAGTCAACTATAAAGGCAAGTGGATGTTTTAATTTTAAATTGCACGGGCTCAAATGTTTGCCCTTTGGCGGTAATTTGGTGATTTTACGTGACTTCACATTTTTCGCGAAACGTTTAGTGAAGGTTTAAACTTTTTCAAGTCAGACGTGAAACAATGATCATTCATTAACACAAACTTGATTGCGTCAGGTTATGATTAATTATTATTTTTTGTAATTATCACCTAGCTACGAATTACAAATGGAACTATGTGTTTAAAACTAAGTGGAGCTATTGTGACTTGATAACTGATTATAATAAGAAATATCGAACCAGTTTTGAGCGTCTTTTGATGAATAAAAATACTTTAACTACTCGTACCTCACTCATCACACTAACATTTTCAGCAAAAAAAAAATGTAGTTGGGGTTGGCAATGTAGTCCTTTTCAACCGACTTCAAAAAAGGAGGAGGTTCTCAATTCGACCCGTATGTTGTTTTTTTATATGTTTGTTACGCGATAACTCCGCCAATTATGAACCGATTTGAACAAATCTTTTTTCGGCGTATAGGTAATACCTCAAGGGTGGTCCCATTTAAATTTAATAATAGAAAAAACAACCCCCAAGGGTGGAAAATTGGGGATGAACTTTTTTATACGCAATATCTCCGCCGATTATAAATCAATTTGAACGATTATTTTTTTGTTGAATAGGTATTATCAAAAGGGTGGTTTCATGCGAATTTGAAGAAAATATTTCACCCCCAAGGGTGGAAAATTGGAGATGAACTTTTTTATACGCAATATTTTTAATTTTTAGTTTTTTTTTTGTGTTCACGCATTTGAAGTCGGTTTTATTTTTTTTAAAAGTTAATTATTACCACCAAGATGTGCGGAACCGGTTTTATAAAAATAGGTATAATTATGTAGGTCCAAAAAAACTATCAGTCCAGGTCTCATACAGCTAATTTAGTATTGATTGGTGCCTTGATTTTTTAATTTAGCATAATTTTCGTTATCTTATCATTACCCAATTTTTAGATAGACCGTAATCTTTTCACAAAACCGACAACAGTTTTTTTTAAGCTTATTCTATTGTTTTTGTTATCATCAGAATAAACGTTGAACATTCGGAATTATTCACGAGCTAGCGGCTGGTTCATACGCAATCGGAAATTTACAGCTCAATATAAATCAGCGAATAAGTATTCGGTTCATAATTTATGGTACACTTCTAACCCGTTGTAGGGTAATGAATGCGTCCGCAGATATCACTCGTCTTTAAATTAACCCTAAGGAAGTAGTGAAGGGTTACTGTCTTACTCGAGTTTCTAAAGTACTCGAGTTTTGCCACAGTTTGGTTGTGATTTTTGATTCCGATTTAAAACACGTCCGGGAACTCACTAAAAAAGGAGTGGACAAAATATTATGTTATGACCTATGATTGTGAGCTTAATACAAAAGTTTATTTATTTAAAAAGTAGTTTATGTAAATTTTACGCAATTTATTCCCGACCCCCTAACCCCCTTTACTTCTTTTTTTTCTTTACCTTTCATAAAATAGGTGTCCTATATTCTAGATTCGACGGAAGACGGATTAGCAAGCTGAAGTGGCAATGGGCAGGACACATAGTACGCAGAACTGACGGCCGATGGGGCAGCAAGGTTCTGGAGTGGAGGCCGCGTACCGGAAAACGCAGCGTGGAACGTCCACCTACAAGGTGGACGATGACATCATAAAGGTAGCAGGAAGGCACTGGACGCAGGCCGCTACCATCCGGGCAACATGGAAAGCATTGGGGGAGGCCCATGTTCAGCAGTGGACGTCCTATGGCTGAGATGATGATGATGATTGATGATTCTAGATTCTCATGTCCAGAAACTAAACTTAGATTCTGAGTAGTTACATCACTAAAGGAAACAAACCCTTCACTTGAACGCGAATCCACTTTCTACTTCTCACACTATTAAGATAAGGCGTCGGAATAAAAATCACATACATCAAGTTTAAAGGTGTAATTGGTTTTTATCACTTCCGACTCGTGTTAAGTTAGGTCTAGGGTCGTGAAAAATGCCGGTCAAGATGCAATAACTATATCTCACTAGTTTTCCGGCCGCCTTCTATGTTTTTGTTGAAAAAGTTTGATATATTTTATTGCGTCCCCTGAATTTGGACGAAGGAATAGGATTGCTGTATTAATATAGAAAACCGATAGCTACTTATCGTAACAGATATTATCTTTAAACGACATTCAAAAAGTATTTCAGCCAATAAAATTGTTCAAATAAAGCTACGTAATGCGGTTCTAAGAACGGAAAAGTGATATGTTATGAAAATAATAATCTTCAAATATGGCAAAAAAGTAATAAGGAGCGCGCAGCTTTTTATCAAAGCTCTTAAAAAAATTCCGTACACCGAAATTCATACAGAAAATGAATAGAATATTAAATTATGTTGGCCCGCATTTTGTAAAACTGACGAAGCTTCTTGTTAAGCTTTCAAGGAGCTTTTAAGTTAATGAACAACTTATAAAAATATCTATTGACTCTACTCCAAATCTTTCGTTTAATGTTATGATAAGAGTAACAAAGAAAGTAATTAGTTGGGTTACTTGTATTTTGGCATAGGTAAATAGTCTTGTCTATTCAAAGTATATTGGCGGTTTCCTGTATTTATTTTGTATGGTAATATAGAAATTTATTCAGTTCCAGCGTAGTTTAAGGTTACAAAAGTTCATCAAGATAGTATTAAGACAAGTTTTGAAATATATCTCTATGTTAAGTTAGTTAAGTTACATTAAACAAATGAATTAATGGAAATAACTTTTTCTCTTTGGAAAACGTCATTTTCGCTAAGTAGCAACAAATACCCAGCTGAGTTTCACTTCTTTTAATTTCGATAAAATATTTTGTGTCTGAATTGCACTGCTAAAGTCACTCGTATTTTGCAAGGAATAAGGCGATTTTAAGATCTACACGCTTGTTGTTGCGTTTATAGTCCATGCCAATATGCATAGATAATTTGCAAGTCAATAAGTCAAGTAAGGACACCAAGCACGATTACCCGCTTTTTCCACATATTTCTTCAGGTTGTCAGTCATGCCATGACTGTGGTAAAGTCCTAAGACCAAATTCCTCACCCCGTTTATTACCTTTATCAGTCAAATTATTTTCATTACCTCCAGAAGCGCATAATTATTACTAAAATAAGATTTAAAAAGGCGCGTCGTTCAAGGGTTAAAACTATTTTTATTGCCACTCCAGTGAGATGGCGTCAATTATGCTAACCGATGCAGGTCGCCTCCCGCTGGTTTTTTATCCAGTTTAATAAACTGCCTCAACCCTGAGATTGGCACGATAGGAAATTGCCAGGGTAATTTCTTAACCGTCTCACTGCCGTGTTTCCTTAACCGGATGACTTGGCGGTTTAAAGGATTCAGGGGCACTTAAGATTTTCATTTTATGAGTGCTTTTGATTCGCTGTCGGGGAAAAAGCGCTTATTGTTAGTAGATTACGACTGCGTATACCGTGTACACAGACAGAGCTCGCGAAAGTGTTGCGTAGTCAGTTTTTATCTGTCGTAGCAATGATATTAGCAAAATGTGATTTAGAACATTACAATGCATAATATAGTCACACGGAGTAGTATTGTGTTTCCTTGAGGTCCAACTGAGCCCAACACCAAAATCAATAGTTATTTGGTGTCTAGTGAATGTATATGTTTAAAATGTTAAAATCTTGCATCTGCTTATTCCCAAAAAGCATTGAACCACAATATGAGGAACATTTTTAATCTGCAGTTTTACATACAGAGTGGCCGTAAAGATTATCTTCATTCGCATATGTGTGAGCAGAATTTAACATAAAAATACTTGGCAATATAGGGATAATATGCACTAAAGACTAACAATGTGATGTTGGAGCAAATGTCTGATCATAAATTTCAATAGCGGTTTCTTCACTCCGTAAATCCGTCTTTAAACTTTGACAACTTCGCGGAAACATGTTGTAGCAAAATTAATACAGGTAAAGGGCTGGACTCAGAAAAGTTTCATAATCGATATCAGTTGAGATAAAAGGAATAAATAAACTTGAAGATTTGAAATGTTACTGACACACATCTGGATTATCAAAAAGACAGTTGAAAACTGGAATGTATCTTCTGGTATGCGTATACGTAAAAATATAGAAGGCACGTATGATTCCTTAGATGCATGCAGCTTAGATGAAGTGAAACTATGGGTAACCTCCTCAGTGGTTCTGGGTTCGATTCTCAGACACTTCCTCACTAATAAATTCACAATTTAACGTCCATGCTCATAAACTTGTGATTTCATGATTAGACCGATATGATAATACCGAGAATCTTATTATTAAAGTCACTAATACATTGAGCATTAGGTAATAAGAAAACAAAGTTGTACGTGTTTATGCCTTTCGTAGTATGCCTATAACATGAACACAATTTAGTAGGTATATTTATTCTAATTTCCAGAAATGGCAAAGTTGAACAAACATTTCAAATATTCAAGGCGAAAGGCGTCGTGAAACTTTTTATTTGTCTACGCAAAGAAAAGATGTTAAGAAAATGTAAACCCACGTTCAACCAGGATAAGGCTAAGCACAGATATAAATAAAACAGAGACAGTGCGACTCTCAAAACGCTCGATGCTATTTGACTTTCAAACAAGATCCGGAAAGTTAACAGTGTCACAAAGTCTAGGCGTGTGCATCGATGCTCGTACCTACTTATAGATACGATTTTTCTGTGAGTAATTTGAATCGATTAGTATTCGAATGACTATAGAGCAAAGCAACCTTCGCTTACTTGCCTAATTCATTTCGTTCTTCATCTGATCAAAGTCTGACATAGTTCAGTGAAACCAAGTGGAACTAATGACTTTTATCTTTCTTGCTGGGAGATTGATTTAATATGGTTGATTTGATCAAGCCAAGCCTTATTATATCGTAAGCTAATTGGGACTAACGTCTATGATCTCATAGTTCAAGAGGAGTCTGACATAGTTCAGTAGAAGTAATAGTTATTATCTTTCTTGCTGGAAGTTTAATTGTATGTGATTACATACAGATACATGAAATATATAATATCAGGGGGTGATTAGTGATCGATACTGATGCCAAAAATGCAATCAGTAAAATTTTTTGTCTGTCTGTCTGTCTGTCTGTCCGTCTGTATGTTCCTTATAAAAACAAAAACTACTCGACGGATTTTAACGAAACTTGGTACAATTATTCTTCGTACTCCTGGGCAGGTTATAGTATACTTAGGAATTCCCACGGGAACGGGAATTAGCGGGAAAATCCTTTTGTATGAAAAATCTAAACCGCTTAAGTCAGACGCTTGAAATTTGGCATGCAGGTATCTTAGTAAACTTAAAGCTTAGGTACAACAGGATATTGCAAAATTCCCACGGGAACGGCAATTAGCGGGAAAATCCTTTTGTATGAAAAATCTAAACCGCTTAAGTTAGACGCTTGATATTTGGCATGCAGGAATCTTAGTAAACTTAAAGCTTAGTTACAACAGGATATTGAATAATTCCCATGGGAACGGGAGTTAGCGGGAAACAACATTTGTATGAAAAAATCTAAACCGCGTAAGATAGATGAAGAGGGTAAAACGGGATCTACGCGTACGAAGTCGCGGGCGGCCGCTAGTTGAGAATAAAGTCTTTACGATCTATTAGTTCAAGAATTGAGCTCTCTTGATCCATTGATCGATCCAGATTTCTTACCACAATACTCAGGAAACAGTCTAAGATTAACAAAAGAACAAAATACAATCTCTATAGTCAATCGATAATAACAACATTCGAATGTCTTCAGTTCGATACATCACTAATAGTCTTATTTATAGAAGCTGCAGTTCCTTTACCCAGTCCGTTTTTGGAGTAATATTGTTCGGAACAAACTACATGTAGGAAATACAAGCGTGTGACGTGTCAGCCCGGAGAGTATCTAATTCCATTCTGGCGCTACGTGACTTTGGGGAACTTAAAATTTCAAGAGTTTATTAGAGACTAGCTTTTGTCTGTTGCTTTGTCCACGTATATTTCGATCTGTTAGTACAGAAAGGAGTTTTATCATTCTCGCCGTGATCAAAAAAACTTTTTTTATATGGCGTTTGACAGATTTTTGACGTTTGTCAAAGTTAAAGTAAGGTGGTGCAACCCTGGGGTGCGATGGTGAGGGACCTCCTCTTGGTGCACCCTGGGCAACGTCCGCGTGGTCTGTTCACGCGGGCGGCTAACTTCTCACCAGCATGGCAGGTCTCGTCAACTCGGTGAGCCTATCGGGCTTAGAGGTGGGCGCCACGCCGGCGCGCCGCCGCCGCCGCGAATTTTTTCACGCCGCCGCCGCCGACGACCAGCTGTCGGCGCGCCGATACTGATACTGTACAAACTATTTTAAATTTATTCCTCTCCTATACTGTACTAATTTGTGTTTCAAACGCAGAATAACTATTTTTTTATTGAGTTGAGCGGCTATTCTAGTTCAATAAAGTCCTAGTATCACTGCGACCGGTACCGATCTATTGTGATCGCCGCTATTTTCCTTACAGTTCGCCTCCGAGTCCTGCATCCATTAGGAATTGCAGTATCTTTTGGGGGGGGGCGATATGTTTTACATCTTGTGGGCTTAGGATGTGTTTGCCCAGGTGTAAGCTCTGCTTGCGCATCAAAGGTCCGCAGTCCGTGAGAATGTGTAGTGGCGTTTCATCTGCCTCTTGGCACATCCTGCACGTTCTTGATTCGGACAGTCCCATGGTGGACAAGTGCTTGTTTAAGCTGCTGTGTCCAGTGAAGGCTCGAACTAAGATGCGCATTTTGATCCTACTCAGTCCTATGATCTGCTTAGAGCATTTTCGGTCATAGGCTTTTATAAGAGCTTTGGAATGAGTTAATCCTAGCGTGTCTGACCATGCCTTAAAGGATTCAGGGTCATTCGAGCGAGACTTTTGGGAATGCCACAAAAGGGTTCTGGACCATATTGTGTTCCCTCCGCTCTCGCTCTGGCCAGTTCGTCGGCATTTTCATTGTCCACGATTCCCGCGTGACCTGCAACCCATCTCAGCGTTACTGTTACGTTTTCCTAGGGTATTCAGTCGACTCATGCAGTTTTCTACCAACTTTGAGGTGATTAAGTTGGAGTTTAAGGCCATCAGCGCGGCCTGACTGTCTGAGTTAATGTAAATTAAGTGGTTGGCATAATTTTTTCGCAGAATAGCTTCCGCACATTCAATAATGGCGTAGACTTCTAAAAGATAGAGGCAAATTTACCCAGGCTTTGAGATAGCCTAAGCTTCGGCTGCTCTCCATACACGCCAAAGCCTACGTTAGGGCCCATTTTTGACCCATCAGTAAACCATATAACAGAAGAACTAACTATAATATTTATTCTTTAATGCCATATAAATTGGTACACAAGGCGAACTTACTGCCGTTGATATACTAAAAATTGATTGAATAACTTAA
This sequence comes from Ostrinia nubilalis, assembly GCF_963855985.1. NCBI lineage: Eukaryota > Metazoa > Arthropoda > Insecta > Lepidoptera > Crambidae > Ostrinia > Ostrinia nubilalis. The sequence goes on along the minus strand of NC_087088.1, from coordinate 8,585,161 downwards.
TACTAACTATATTAACAGTTAATCAAGTACATTATTCAAGTTACTGCTTCGTCTAATAAATAATTGATCGCGAGAGGCGCCGGTCCCTCTTGCTGTCAAGAAAAAAATCCCCGCCTTCATCTGGCAGATAACCCACACTATTGGACTATACTTTAAGCGAATCACTCACACAGAGATTGGCAAATATGTCTCGGAATGCAAATGGGAACCACAACCTCTGGAAGGTAACAAAGTACCTCCCTCAAAGTGTTCACCACTTATTAGGTCCGGTTATACATGAGTGCGAACTGACAAGAAAAATCTTAGACCTTGCCGGTTTATTTAAACCCATTGACACGGATAATCCAAAAAATCCACAATTCAATAAAAAAATAAGATCAAGCATTTGACTTGATCCGAGACTTGCAGCTATACCTGCCTTTGATTCCTACTGATGATGACGATTCATCCGACCGATTTCGGTCATGGTGACCACTTCGACTTAGCTGTCTTAGCGGCGCTGGTGCGCCCGAAGATGGCTTACATAGCCGATCTTCGCGGCAAACTCCTCACACATTGAGAGTAATTACCCGCCGCCAATATACTTATAGATTTATAGTGAATGACGGCAGATGGACGGGATTTACATCATCGCGTTTTGCGTCGAGTTCAGTTGTGCGCTGCTTGTTGAATTCGCGGACTCGCCTCTACACAACACAATCTCCCGCCATTCTAGGGTGCTGTGCTGCCAAACCTTCCCATTGTGATTTGAGAGGGCTCATTTTGCATCTTTTCGTATGCTGCTTCTGGATATCTTTGTACTTGACTATCTGAGGAATTGACCGCCATGTTTCCGCTTACCCTCCTCAAGTTCAAAGTAGAAGATTGATTCCTACTACGCTAATTGAGGACGAAAGACGCAGGAGGACAAAGTGACTGACATAGCCCACAGAATCGCTAAAATCAAGTGGCAGTGGGCGGGGCACATATCTCTTAGAGCTGATAGCCGCTGGGGCAGTAACGTTTTTGAGTGGCGACCACGAGCCGGAAGACGTAGCGTGGGCAGGCCTCCCACTAGGTGGACCGACGATTTGGGAAAGGTCGCAGGAAGTGCCTGGATGCGAGCGGCGCAGGACGTCTTTCGGCTGAAACGAAGGAACTAACGCTAAGAGAGATGGCTAAAGAAATAGCCAAAATGGACCCTCGTAAAGCACTTGCATTTGATCTGATCACCATGAAATCCATGGTCTTGACATTGATCACACTGAGTGAGAAGAACCTCGCAAGTCTCTTAACTTTGGAAATAATCCATAAGGCTGGCAAGTCGCCTAACGAATTCTCTTATCGCTCAATTAATCTGACATTTGTATTGTTAAAATTATGGAAAAGGATCATTCTTGCTCGTTTATTCCCTTGCCTAAGTATGACCCATGTAATATAGTATACCCGACCATAAGTAAACCACTGCTTTAGTGGCTCAAACCCCAACCAACTGCAAATCACCTAATTAGTCTTGACGACAGATACTAAAAAAGCAGATTTAAAAAAAAACCTAATGATCAAAGGTCAAACAAGGTCACGCCGCCGACGCCGCCGCCGCCGAGGTCAAAAAGTCGGCGCGCCGCCGCCGGCCAATTTTATATCGGCGCCCACCTCTAAATTCGGGCTACCCGTAACCCACAAATAAGTGGGCCGGGGCCGTTGTGGCATTTGCCCGGGCCACGATGCAGGGGACATCTTTAAAAACCCCCACAGGTGGGGGCTCGCGGGGCGTTTGCCTGGGCCCATTCTTTGGAGGGCCGCTCTCGGTACTTCTCTGATCAGCAGAGCTGACCGAGCAGTGGCATCTGCTCCATGCCACTGCTCGGTCAGCTAACTCGCTCGTGAGCGAGCCTCTAGCCTGAGGCAGAGCTGTGGACCAATGTCCAACTAGGAAAATAACTCGTGGCTCCGTTTCTTTGGGCTCTGGTGGAAACCGTTGGGTTTTAGTGGGTAGGCCCCGGCTTTAGTGGGTAGGCGGGGAGAGTCCCACATGACCAACTGGCCGTCCCCATCGACCAGTGGGTATGCGCAAAGCATTTCCCGACGTAAAAAAAAAATGGTGCAACCTAGCCTAACTGTCAAACGCCATACAATAAACACCGGTTATTCGTCATAGTTACGGTCAAAGATAGGTGGTGCAATTCAGCCTTAATTTCAGCCTAAATAAAAATATTTCAGCGTATTGATGATTTGGAGAGGCCCTGAAAGGAGACCTGATTGGTTTCTCTGCCCCTTATTATTTTGTTAGTTCTTACTATTTTTTCTACTGAAGTTCTTTGAATTGTTTTCAGGACGGTTTGAGCACAAAGCGTTGCAGACAAATCAACAAACAGCAAATAAATTTCGAATTTATGTTACTTAGTTCTTATATTCCATAATACGTTGATAATTTAATACTTTTAGTAAAAAATAATGCTCAGCCGTAAACGTGATCGAAAGCAAAATTAAATATTTAATAATAGAAGATAATTGATAACCTAGGTAAACAAGTTGTTAACCAGATCCTCAATTAAAATTTATTATATGTTTATTTTGAAATTTTGGGGTCTTATTATTGCCTTATTGCCTAATTGCCTAAGCTACAGTCTATGATTACCTACTTTATGGAGCACAATTTCTTAAATTCCAAAATTTCAAAGAAACATTTTTTAATTTATGTTAATTTTAAAAACGATTAAATTTTTCAACGTTTCCATATTATATTCACATTCATTCGTTCGTTTCAGCCATATGACGTCCACTGCTGAACAAAGGCCTAGCCCCCAAGGATTTCCACAACGACCGGTCCTGTGGTGTATGCCGCATCCAGGTTCTTCCCGCATATTTACCTATATTAGCAGATATTTAATTTTAAAAAGTTCTTACTATACTATACAAACAAATGAAGGGAAGAATAGGCTAGTTTCCCAAAAATAAATTTTTTAGTCCGTCATGTTTAATAACAAAAAATATTGGACACATATTATATTTTTATTTGTCAATCTCACAAATAATTACATAGTTATGGTGCGTTGAAGTTTCGCGCCACGTCACAAAGTGCAGCACTTTTATGCACTCATTGACGTCACGGGCCTCTTCTTATGAGCTTTGGCGCGGTTTATCTCTTTAAATTTTCATTACTTTGAAAAAGTGAAAAATACGTGTAGAGTATTTTTTGAGAAGTCAACTGACGGACTAATTAAAACGGTTGCTTTTTGACCCAGGAAACATACCTATTGCAAATAAAAAAATATACAATCATCTCCTGCCTATCAAGGCCGAGTTGCACCATCTTACTTAAACTTTGACAAACGTCAAAAATCTGTCAAACTCCATACAAAAAACACCGGTTAATGTTATATTTAGTTACCATTAAAGTCAGCTGGTGCAACTCAGCCTAAGTTTTATTTTTTTTAACTCGAAACCGAAATGCTCGTATTTTCAAGAAAATTATAGAAAGCGTCCAGTTCAACAGTATTTAAAAATTTAAGAAACACCGAGTGCCAATTTAGATGTAGGTTAACTTCGTAGCAACTAGCAAAGACATAACTTTGCAGACTGTAAATTCATAAATTCGTTACTTTAATCTACTCAACTTACTTATTCAATTAGCTTGTTCTAGTCGAGTTGATGTTCTTCTGAATTTATATTTCTCTTTTCAGGATGTTTTCCAATATTTATGAATAAATAGTGAAAATGTTTTTTCGTGTTTTAAAGAATCTTTGATGAGATAGCTAAGTATTTCTCTGTCTCTAATAGTTATGTTAGTAACTTATTTGACAGTTCAAGCTCTAGGCTAATCTTATGACATAAAAGGTTATAACAATAAATTAATATTATTGTGTGTAAAATATTCCTGTCACGTGTGTGTAACAAAACTCCTTTGAAACGGTTGATTCTTATGAAATTTTGTGAGGAGTATCATGTAGGTAGGTCTGAGAAGAGGACGTAAACTATTTTTCATAACCCTAGGTCCAAAACAATTTTTACTGGGTCAGATAGTCTGTATCTACAATTTTCATTCCTTAACTTGCCTCGAGTGTCAATATTGAAACAAACTTCGTGAGAAATAAACTAGCACTAATAACAGTTCCATTGTAAAATGTGAAAACTGCTATTTTCTCACAAACACTATTGAATTGCAGTTCATAATAACTCTGAAATTAAACTCACTATTAAGCTTATTTCTAAACGGTTTCAATTTATTAACAAACAAACGAATTCTATTCCACCCGACGTTTAGGGTAGATTGAAATAATATTTTAGTTTCATCTTCTTCATTAATTGAAGTAATTTAGTCCAACTTTACACAGTGGAAAATGAACGCTATGATTATGAAAGGATCGGATTATTTTCTGTACAATAAAGAGCATTGAGAAAGTTGATGGACTAGTGGCATCGTTTTCTTTGATAATAATAGAGTTTGATAAATATTAAATTTAAGGTTTATATTGCATTCTAAAGGGATTGTATCAGTGTCACCTTCAATTTTAATATTGAGGAGAGAAATAATTTTATTTGCAATTGAAATATTCATGGTAGTGTAAAACTCTTTATAAAGGTCATGAGCTTTTATAACTGCTATAGTAACAAGAACAACAGCTGTTTACCACAATGTATGCTTGTATCTTTATGCCTGTTTTTTCTAAGTTTTTTCGAATAATATTCGTAATTTACTGTGCTTCAATTTACATAATATTTACAAACTTAAGTTCGAGACGATTATTTCCATATGTTTCACATTATTTTTTTTTTAAACATTTGATATTTTTCATTGACCTGTACTCGTACACTAGTCCCACGAGAAAGGTCCTTTCAACTTGAGTCGAAAGGTTTTTTATAGGAATAAGTTTAAGTGTTACTATGTAATGCTATTTTGACACAAAATTGACCAGTCTGTTGTACTGTCAACTGTATAAAAGACTACAAAATTACTTCACGGCATTTCTATCTCCTAACGGGGAGGTTATTATGTTTTATATTACGCTTCTTTCAAAGTTTTCATACAAAGGAAAAATGAAAACGAAATGAGATTATCTTTTAATTTAGACAGACTCGGCTTAAAATATTTTTTGAACTTTTTAATTATTTATGATGTCAGAATTTCAATTTATTTTGTTACAGTATAATATTTTATTTGTTTAAAATTTTCCTTATAGTCGTCAGTAGTTACTGAAAATATAATTCCAGATTGCTAAGAAACTTATAACTTTGTGCAACTATTTATCTTTTTTTAACCAGTTATAATTTAAAGTATGTAATATACTATACATGTATAAAATATATTTTAGTGTGCAAGAAGTAATCGTAAAACTTACTTACCTACATATGAGCCAACTTTAAAATCACCTAAAAGTCATAATTGCATCGATCTGAACAAATCCGCTATCCACAATCTCACAACACTGAACAAGTTTTTCACTCAAAACTCCATTTGCTTGTGAAATTCTTCAGCGAGTGTCATTATCAGTTCTTACTTCTCCATATTTGTTGTAACAAAGTCACGAAAGTTCTGTATCGCGAGTCGAAGTCGTGGTTCCGAAAGTTGCGAGGGCTGCCAACACAGACCCGATGCACGGCTCGCTTCGCACTGAGTCGGCTGTAGCGCAGTGCTAACTCAACGCTACGCGCGAGCGATGACTTCGCGCTCCATGCGCGAATCCGACTGTAGGAGGAGTCTTGAGCCCAAACCACGCCTACCAAGAAGCTACACATTTCTTTTTCAATATGTGTAATTCAATTTCGCTTATGTCTTCGCTGGGAAAGTTGATGCCCCGTTGTCGTTCAACACGATGTTTTTATGTAAACTGTAATGTAGTTCGCGAACCGAGTCGGCCCGTGTTGCTGCGCCGTACGATTTTCTTCTCTCTTTTTGCCAGCAATTTCACGTGCTGTTGCCCATTTTTGTTTAGTGTATTATAAAATCGAAACTACTTTAGAAGTTGGAATGAGAATGGGTTGGGTGAAAATATGTTTCTGTTGGCGTGTTCAATTTGCATTTTTATTTTGGTATAAATAATGTTGTAATAATGTTTACCTACCTAACGTTTTGAAATATTAAAACAATCATCAAGACAAGCATGCCATTTGTATGCATTACATACAATCCCTATTGATATTATAGTACGCTGTAGGTAGAAGATAAAAAAAATCAGAATGTTAAATAGAAAGACTTTTTTTTACCTATTTCTAGTCTAGGTCGATATTTCAGTTTGTCTTTTATAACCCACAGCTAATAAAAATATTTTTTTCAAAGGTGCAAGTTATCTAAACAACGTAAAGGTGTCATTAGTCATAGCTGATTCATACGTGTGGACATAAAGATCAATAGCAATAGTATGACTATGAGCCCAGCCACGGCGGGTCCCACCGCAGCGCTGTGGACTAAAGGAATTCGCTAAATTATCACAGTAAATTAAGCGCAGTTTCATTTGCGTTACCAAGTGAATTATGTGTTGGTGTCTTAGTTCTGTCACCGCCTAAGTTACTACGGTTCAAAATTAATACAGTGCCATAAGCCAGCGTTAATACCCTGCTCCCTTAGACTTGTATTTACCGTATCAAATTTTCCAAAAAACCCCAATCTAAAATCAACTTTAACAACGTAGCGTAGAGTCAAATGTTAGACAGCGAACTTGGTGGTGGTTAAGTCATTTTATGGACATTCAATCATTATTAAATGAACACCTATTTGTTTGGTGTCGTATGTAACAGGATCCTAATGATGACTGACATCAATTCTATAAATTAAATACATGTGCTTCGGAGCTGACTTTGTCGGTAAACAATCTAACCCTTGACACGTCCATTCCAGGATTCGAATCATGTACAGAGGTTTTTTGAACTTGATACAATCGACTGTAAAGCCTGAATGATTAAAGACCCAGAACCTTCGAGAAAAGAAGACTGAGGACTTTAAAAAAAATGATTTAGTTAGTTATATTTATCGAATAAAAATCTACTTACTTTATGAGACTGTTATAATGTATAACTTCTGATTTGTAAATGTAATTTGATACTTTAAAACAATATCTAGAAGAAATCAATTACTTATAATAAGATTGTAAAAAAAACTCTGCAAACTTTATTTTATTTAATCTTGAATCCTTACACAATAAATGTAAATTATTTTGTTGCTCTACTAAAGCTAAGATTTCATTTCACCAGTCTTTTTTACACCAAAAATATTTAATGCAACTAAACACGTTTCTGTACTTCACAATAATCTTTGGCTTGCCGCCAACTTCCGAATCTAGGTACCTACTGCCTACTCGTTACTAGGCTAAGTAATCAATTTTAATTTTTAATTTCGTAAAGTAAGCTGTTCTTGTGAAATATTTCCAGCGAAACAAAAGGAGGTCTTATTCCTTTATTACAGAGGACCAGATTTAATTTCCACTACACTGCAAAGTCAGCCAATAGCTTGTTTGGAACTGGGGCGCTACAAATTCCTGTTTTCCAGCTTAAAAATGCAAGCAGTATGTAAACTGTTGGATCTTTTTTCAAAGCGGTTGTTTTGCATTGTGCAGTGTGTCGTAACGAGATAACGTTTACACACAGATCGTGGGTGTAGATCTATTATAATTAAATACGTAATATTAATTTTGTACGTAATTAAATAAGGTTCGACCTCACCGCAGGTAAATGTTAGTTTTATAAATAATCAAAATAGGTAAGGTATTTATACAGGATGTAAAAACGTATCCCGAAGACTGAAACTACGCATTCTGTACACCCAACCAAGTTATATTATTACAAAGTATTATTTGTGGGAAATAATTATTTAGGACGCTCTCTAGCTCGATAAACGGCGATTCCCAAAAGATAGCTAGCGTGCCCTTTTGGAACTTGATATACATTTTTAACCTCTTGAATATTGACACAGATGTCACCAGTAAAGCGCAGTTGGATCGAACTTAAGGACTCTCTCCGCTCCAACTACACCACAAAGGCGGTATAATATTTGTTATAATGTTAGCTGTAGCTACACACCAAAGTGAGAATCGCCAACTAAAACCAATAAAGCAATTATTTCCATCGTGCTTGCTAAAAATTGTCTCGGCACAAGCAGTCCCGGGTGGCCCGGCTTAATCATAAGAACGGGCCGCGAACACTGCTCGCCAACGAGACCCGGGGGACGAGCGCGATCGGCCCCGGGTTACTTCCTTTGCCCGTTTTTCCAACTGAAGCGAAATCTAGACGCGCGGTTTACGATACGCGACCGCGATTGATAGATAGACAACAAAGGAATCAAGTTATAAATATTAGTACAATAACTTGGAACCTGTAGTTTGTTATATTAAATAAAGTAGGTGCTCACATGGTATGATGAATTAATCATCGTGGAAATGCAGTCAGCATTCTGGGCACCTTGTCACGTTATTTAGATAGTAGTCACGTTTTTTTAAATAAAATATTTAGTTTATAATACTCGTAGGTGTTTATAATTATATTATTTAATTTATTTATAATCTATGTATTAACATGCAAATAGATAAGAATTTAATCATATTTAATATAGCGTTTTTTTGTTTTGTAAAAGAAAAGAAAATATGTAAAAAGAAAATTTTCTATAAACCTCTGTCACCTATCACATAATAGAACAACCTCAAATGATAGTTCCGATTTATTGACATCATGTTTATAGTCTATCCAATATAGCTTGATTAGAATGACAGCTGCCATCAAAAGTAACGACATAACTTTGTAGTAGCGATCAATGAGAGCTAAATATTGGCGGACAAGAAATAATTCACGTCTGACCTACAAACAATATTTTCGACGACAGTGCTTCCAATAAAAATGTTAATTTCGTGTAAATGCAGCGTTAAATTACACCAATAAGTAGTAATTCGAAATTATAAAAATCAAGCTAGAGTATTAACGACGTCTCTACAAGGTTATCTCGAGTTACAAAAATGTTAGTGTTGGGACATATCGACAAATGTCATATTAAATTAAAACTAATTTTTTAACATATTTAACAAATTTTTTTTCTAACTAATTTTTTAACATATTTAAGTCAAGTTATACGTTTTTCTAAATGTTCACCATTAAAAACCAAAAAACATTTCATTCTTAAATAATCAAACATCGGAAATCAAACACCGGTAATTTTTTGGGTATTCATAGCACCGTTGCTCTAGAAGAGATGCCCACCGCCCTCTAGCGAGAGGAAAAAACCACTGAAGAACACTGATGATAATGACTACGACTTAGGTTGTACCATGAAGCTAAAGATAAAAATGGAGGGCAAAGTTGGAACAAAAACTTGAGTCAAATACCTACTTATATCTATCTCGCTCTCTGCGGCCCTACCTCTCTTTTTAGTGTGAACTGTAGTATTGCTATCTTCTGATTTAAATCTCCTTGTAAATTCTTCGAAATAGCCAATTCACTAACCAAATCAGAAGTTAAACAAATAAATAATTAATATTTGAAACTAAGATTACCTAGTTAAATAAAAAATCACAAAATTGTCGGCCATTTAGGCTTAATGTGTTGGCGAATCAGGGAATTACAATCCCAATTCCTGGGTAATCGGTACCATGTGGCAACATCGGCCCAATCTGGCCCATCATGGCGGTTGTTTACTATTTTGTTTATTAAGCAGTTAATTTCGTTTGAGATTGTTTACAGGAAATAATCATTGTTTTATCACAAGAATTGGTGCAAAATTTTGTAGTGCGTGGTGTCCTGGAAGTGACATAAGATTCCACGCGTAAGTGTTTATTTCGTGATTTCCGACATTGGATCATTGTAAACATTTTTCACATTTTTTACAGTAATTTCTTCCTAAAACGTTTTACCAGTAATTACACTTATCATTTTTAATGATACCTATGTCAAGAAATAAAGATTTTACATTGGTTTCATTGAATTTGAGCAATTTTATATTTTTTGTTTATTTAGAAAGAGCGAGTCTGCCCACAGAGAGCGAGATAGTGATACTTAGTTTGTGCTTCAAGTAGGTATTCGGAGTGTGGCCTCCATTTATATCTGTAGCTTCATGGGTTGTACACCCTTGACATGAATTTTAAATTTTACTGTCTTTAAATTTAAATCATAATTGTCATTTTTATGAATAAAGATATGAAGAAAAATTGGGTGCATATTTTTATATAATTTTTTCGAAAACATCGATACGTCTATGTGAACCGTACGAAACATACACAGCACTAGTCACATTCGTTTGACAGCCGTCATTCTAATCAAGCTATATTGGATAGACTATAATGAAAAATACAGCACTTTTTCAGGCTCAGCAACGCAACGCGCAAATCGCGTTCAGCTCATGAGAGTAACCAAAAAAGGCTTAAACATATTTTCGGCAAATCTGCATCCACTAAATTAGCCCTCTTTCAAGTGGAAAGCCCGAATTGCACACGTGAATACCTCTGCGGTTACCGCGGCGCTCCGGCTTCTTTCGTTTTTGAACTTTAACCGGGTGTTGACAAAACCGGCCGGTTAACCGCTGCGGTTTCGGATTCCCGTGCGTTCTTACGCCTTATAAATTGTGGGACTTGACACTCCACTTATGGGAACCGGGAAAAACCAACAAACGATTAAGATAAATAAGGGTGTAACAGAAAAACGTGAAAAAAAATATATTGATAATGAAATTTGTATTTCAATAGTTTAGGTCAGTCGACACCAAACTCTTTATTTTGGTTACGATTTAAGGTTATTATTATGTTCGAATAGGTTCGAATGTATGTTATAGGATAGTGTCAGAGTAATAAGTTAATGATTACTAGGAAGTTGTTGAACCCTAAATATAAAACGTTGGTTCATTCACATTCGCTGTTTTCCAAGTCAAACGCACTGCATTCATGTTTTATTGTTGAATGGAAATCGCACAATCACTTGTATCTCTCCGGGCTATTTTAATGTTACGAGCCGAATTAAATTGAATACAATTATGGTTTTTGAATTGATATAAAATATTATAGGAGAATTGTATGGATATTCATTATTTTGTGGGTAAATTGATCGATGATACGACTGTTTACTAACTGAAACTTTACAATTAGGTCCTATGTTACATATTTGTTAGTGATTCAATGTAATAAATAAAATGCTGAAAAAGGAATATTTATTACTTTTTCCCAAACTAGGTATCCGGTATGTTGTCCCGAAGTGATGGTAGGGCAAACTTTATGTATTTATTTGAGCCGCATGTATGCCTCGTAAAGAAATTGAATTTAAATTGGCATCTCAAAAAAGTGTTCTGATACATACTTTTTACTATTAACATCAAAGAACATCACTAAGATACACAGATAGTTATTAAACAGAAAGTACAAACAGCATGAATCTCACCCCAGCCCATTACCTCTGGCGCGTTAAGTGAGCCCCGAAACAATGGGAGGGTCGCCTTAACGCCTGATCTTATTGTTGAGGAGTACGCGGTCGCGCCCAGGGCCTCTGTTATCTATCCCGCGACCTTAATGCAGCCAAATAAAGATGTATCCCGTAAGCCCGCTTTTGTAACAACAAATCTACGCATTTGGAACACTGCATGGTAGAATTTTACGTCCAAGTGGAATAGATTACCCCATGAAGGCTGCAGAAAGGCGCTGAAAGCAGGCACTGCCAACCGGACAATCTGGAAAGAATTTCGGAAGCCTACGATCATTTCAGCCAAGGACTCAGAGGGTTTACAAGTATGTTCGTTTAGCAGTAGCCCCTTATAGTTGAGTGCCCAGGGCCTCTGTTATCTATTCCACGACCTTATTGCAGCGAAGTATAACATATAGGTACCTATACCGTAGGCCCACAACCACAATATCGTTATTAGTAAACATACCTAATAGCTGAAAGGTTCCCAAATTTTTGAAAGAGCCAATACCTAAAAAATAGGCCAACATTCCATAAAGTCTTGGACAGAACCCTTCTCCAAGGATTCCACAACAACCGATCTTGCACTGCCCACATCCAGCCAGGTGCTTCTACGACCTTTTTTTGTTTTCCTTGGGTATGGTAGTGATCGCCCAGTACTTAGCTGAAAGTCCTGAAACGAACGAACTGACCTATGTAAAATATAGGAGGACCTGATAAAGTTGAACTACGAGGCAAACCACAAATTTTATCATCTAATCTAGGATGCGATATATTTTTTCTTAAAAATGTGTAAATACCTTGATGGTGTGAGCTCACTGTTCCTTACTCCGGTTTGGGAGTTGGGAAGAAAATAAGTGATAATCCTGACTACAATCACTATCTCAGTGGATTACCTTATGTTCTTTTGCACGATAACAATAAAGGAGACATATTTTGATAAATGCAGTTTTAAGCATGTTGTCGAAATTTCAGTACCTGCTGAGTTGCAACAACTATGACGTCACAACTCACTAGAGTTTTATTTATTTGATACTAATAAAACATCATGAGCCACCGTAGTATAGATGCTTGCACATCCACGAGACTTCAAAGGAATACGCATAATATTTGAAACGGAATGTAGGTCGCATGCGAGCATTAATCAAATAAAACGAAAAAACTTTAAACTCCAACAGATTCAAAAACCAAAAATTTGATGTTCCATCACCCAGTTCCAGGAACTTGGCTTTATACCTCTTTGTTATCAGAACAAAAGAGGTAAAATAAAAACAAAGGACAGTCTGTGAAGTGCAGCGGCATGTACGAGTATTTTTGCATATCCCCGAGGATACGATATTCATGGTCAATTTCCCGGTGTGTGCGCATCAAACTTAATTATTGAACTACATACGAAGGCCGGTTCGTTGTCGCTTAATTTTGCGGTTTCCATGCCAATATAGGTAATTAAACGATTGTTTGCAATTTTGTGATAATTGATGTTGTGTGTGTTTGATTAGCGCTAATTATCTTGTACGCATTAAATTATTAATTCAAGCGCAGCTTGTTACAATTCATTTACGATGTTACGGAGATATAATGATGGACTCGTGGTTTATCAGATACGTACGATGGCTCTTGTATTTTTACGATACGATATTGTACTATGAACTGAGTATACCAATTGAGCAAAACTCATAATCTATGGTGGTTCTACAGCTTCCTGACTAGTGTCCACATCGATAAGAACAGTCTGTAGATTTTCACGTTTAAAAACAATAATAGGCGAGGGTCACACTAATAAAATATTATCTCCCCAATCAAATCTGGTCATCTTAGAGATTTTAGCCCAAATCCTCCATTTGCCTCCGGTAGAAGTAAAGGCTCCTGTAGTGAAGATTACCTGATGATGATGATGATGATCATGAGTGACGCACTAATAACTATTAGGTCTCTAAAATACTCATGCTGTTCAAATAAAAGTTTGACCTACTTACTTAAACCCTTAACATCAGGCCAGTTAGTTTTGGGAACGATGTATAAACTAAAAGGACAAATTTTTTACTTCTTACACGAACTAAGAATTATGATCCAACGTTCCCAAACAGGCCTATTAAAGCTGTACAACAGCAATCAGCTTACTTATTAAACACGATATGCAAAACGACGTTGATCGAATACACTGTCCGCCAAAAGTGAAATCCGAAACTGTCAACGCACCGTGTTTAGATTAAATGAATTGGCCCAATAGATCATAGGGTGTCATACAGCTGTAATAAATAACGCGAATTTCTGTATAACGACCGTCGTAAAAACACTCCACGAGTTAGAAATTACGAGCGTGAAATAAAATATAGAAGATTAAAGAAGTGCTGTGCAGTTATGGCGCGTTAAGTGCCCATAAACTGAGTGTGTATAAATATGTATTATCTAATAATGTTAGGTATCTTTTATTTAATTTATCAATGTAAAAATATGTATTTATTTTAAAAAATACTTACTAAGGGACATGCAAAAAACCAGGGTTGTTTCTACATATCTTTTTGACATGTACATACCTTCATTCACTAATATTATGATTTTAACCCTTTTTCCACAGTTCGCGTCAGCAATAGTAGGTAACACCATAAGCTGATAAATTACTTTTGTCTATTTTTGTCTATAAATGTTGTAGACAAAGAAATTGTATCTTGTGGATGTATTAATGCAATTTTACTGCGATCAAGTCCAATCGCCGGCTTCAACTACAAAAAATAAGGTACAGTCAATTGCACAATTTTATTGCAAACACAACACAACCTAAACTTAATACTACTACTTATTAAAACCTCATAAGATACAAGAAGTTAAGATTAGGTACTTGATTATGCTCTCTTTGTACAGAGAACAGCGCTCGGGGCTCGTGCCAGCATTTTTAAACGGCAGGATTGCTACTCCCCAACACATACATTAAAATCAACTTGCGTTTTGTTCTCATTCATCTCATAATTTTATTTGCTACATCGGAGTTTTCCTTTGGACTATTGTTTTTACGAAGTTTAGCTTTTGTTTTTTTTTTCAACGTGGATATTATTACGTTTTTAAAGGTATTTCAAAGTTGGTCACAATCACGGGTGAACAAGAATTCGGATGCAACAAGTACCTAACTAGTAGTAGAGAAAAAAGTTTATAGTCAGTATGACAAATCATTCACACAATCAATTTACAATTACACTGACGCCCGTATTCACAAACGATGCTTGCTTATGTGAGGAAGAAAATCGAATGCATAGCGTTGAATTGAGTTCTGTGATTGGTTCGTGTGTCACGCTGTACGTCCACGCACACTGTGAGACCTCATTGTGAATACGGGCGTTTTTTTTGTTTCAGCAATTTGTAGAGTTTTATTTCTTCAAGCTGCTGAAGTTCTAAGAAGATATCAAATATAAATACTGCAACATTCTCCAATTTCTTCTAATTGTTTATGCAGTAGTAGCTAAAGGTACCTTTCAACACCATTGGAATGTGAAAGTATTGTCATCTATCATTAATAATCTAAAATTCAGTTAAACATCAACTAATTGCGGGCAGCCGCAAACATGTCGATTGTTGCAGATTTGATGCACTCAGTCGAAGCGACGCGGCGTTTGAATTATCAAAATCAGAGTTTGTTTACATTGCCGGAATGGGTTATAAGCCTAGAGCACATCTGTGTACTGAATACTGAATGATGAATAAGTACTTTTAATGTTCGATTAAAAAGTCAAAAATGTATGTAAATTAGGTAAATAAAAATATATGTATGGAATTTTAAAAATCAGTGTTTTATAAAGTATTTATTAGGATACAATTTATGTGGTAATAATATGATAAGTACTCTACCCATCTTAGTCACATATCCTAATTACATTATGGATGGTTTTCACCATCAATCCCTAATTTTTAAGTGACCCCTATGAAAACAAAACTCCTGTTGTGTTACCATAGAGGTCACTTAAAAATTAAGGATTAATGGTGAAAACGGGCATAAGTAAGACAGTATCAGTTTAAATAAGTAGATTCCCTTCATAAACTTCATTGAAAACATTATGTTGGTCTTAACTTGAGTCACTCACCACTTAGCGCTCTCTCATAGCGTGTCATGTGGTAAAAGGCTGCAGCTTTTTCTACTCCAAAAATATCAGAATAATCATGAAATGTATTTTTTGAATTAGGTGCCCGTAGTTAATTGTTTAGAGTTATTATATTAATTCTACAACGAAAAAAGGTAGAGCAGTTTAGAAAGGTAGTCAGAATAAGAGCATAAATTAGTTTTTTCAAAGCACAATTTCACCCGTCCAATATCATTTGTCTTCACAAAGGAATGCAGTCTGCCGTAGTTTCGGGCGAAACACTTTTTGTTCCCGACTCCAAGCTGTTTAGTTGTTATAAGTTACATTATTAGTTTTCAACTTCACAAGTTTAGGATTTTCGGCTCCGCTCCGTTCGGGATAGTGGTGTGCTGTGTTTTCAATTTTCTAATCGATTCAACATCGTTACTCTGTCATTTCTTTTCTACTCGATTATGACGTTAATAGATAAGCTTAATTTATCTTCTAGCTAAATCTTATTACACAAGTACCTACTTAGTAAGCAATCTAAAAAAATCTCATTAAATTGTTGTATCAAGTAAAACATCCTAATGTGTTGTGTGTGTCCATTAACAAACATAGATTGATGTATTGAAATAAACTAGGTTGAGAAATATTTATTTAATTTAATTAAAAATACCAACCCAAATCGATTCAAAGTCGATCCCGAAAGTAAACACTCGAGCAAAAGTCTCGGTACCTCGCTGTTCGTTTAAATTAGACAGATCGATGCTGTACGAGCTTTTTATTAGGACTTCGGTTTGCGGCTAATTTAAACTTTTAATCACTGTTCAGTTCCTGTAATTTATTACGCAGAAGTTTTTTGGTGTTTTGCTACGGCTGTATTGACCCCTCCTTTAGATACTTTTGCGACTGATTGGGAACACTTTTTGTTTTCGACTTTATTCGGGGAGTTTAAGTTTTCAATAGACGGATTTAACATGAATGTTAATAAATGAAAGAATGGTTAATAATATTTATGAGGCACTTTAAGTTACACATAACCTCAACCTGAATAATATTTAAAAACATTTTAAAATGTACGTAAGTAGGTACTGATTAGGTAAGTATATTTAATATTGCCTTCAAACACATACATGGACCTGTTACAATATAATATAGTGACGTGTATGAAGACATTCATCAAGTTTGAAATGGTAACCTACATCAATATTACCATAGAAATGGCTCTCTATTCCTACCTCCTGGGGCCTGGCGTCATATATTTATTACATAAAACAAAAAAATATAATACAACGCTATCTGTTGAAATTTACCAGAACTTTTACGTTAGTTAGTTAGATGGTGCATCTGTCCATCATTCTTAGCTGTGATTGGCCAGTGAAGTGACATTTATATTTTTTTATCTTTAATTGAACTAGCGACGGCGCCGCGACCGGGAACAAGTGGTTAGTAATAATGAAATTTTTACTAAAATATGAACGATTTCTATAAGCCTTTGTTATTATTCGTTTTGGGATTTGAACTGTTTTATTATCTGAGTATCACTGATTGTGGAAATACGTATGAAAGCTACGAAAACCATGGTGAAATCTGAATGTCATACAGGTATTACATGAGGTCCCAATTACTAGTGTAAACTGACAGAGCCCAGTGTAATACCTGTATGACATTATACATTTTCTATTAAGTAGCATACAATCTGATATTATTTTCTTATTTGTTTAGGTAGATATATGCGAATATAACATATTAGAACATTCAAAACTCGATTTTACTGGTAAAGTCGGCCCAGAAGTATTATCAACACCTCAAGTCACTTTGATTTTTTTTAAATGAAATTAAAATAATTTCATTAGGCACTTAACCAAATTGTTTTTTAATTTTTTTTATTGCTATTGACCTTATCTACATCACTTAATGTTAATTACACATTGGTGTGATGCATTTTTTTATCACGAGGATTTTTAATTGTAGTCATCCATATGAAATGCAATAAAATTTTGAAATACTATTTAAAAAAAAATAGACATGCAATGTTATTGCCCAAAAATGACATAAAACTTGATAAAGAATCTATCTAGCTAAATACGTACGGCGGCAGCGATAGTCTCAAAAAAAACCAATTTACTTTAAACTAATTTAATTAAAGATATAGAAATTACAATTACAAATTAATTATTACTAGAGCGATTGACCAAGTTCGATGTTGGAACCAAAGTGATCGATGTGGCGGTGGCGCGATGGGACGCGGCGGCTCGGTGCATCACGTTCTGCCGACGCAGCTCCTCGTGTCGCCGATTGACGCAATTACTTGTTTAGCCAAAATCTAGGTTGGTACTTCGTAGGCGTTTCCCTTAGAGTGGCAGGGTGTAACACCTCCCCCCGAAGATCAGCAACTATTGGAGAATTTTCTTCGAGAATGTTGCTGTAGTGAGACTGGATACATCTCGTTGCTTATCTGAGATTTCTGCATAGGTTTCTTGAGGGCTTGACGTATTCACTTGACGTTTGATGTAGTGACGTCGAATTAATAAGCCAATAACGAGTGCGCCTGCACTTAACAGTACTACGTATAAGGGTATCGTAGTATGGTAAAGGCTAGCTTCCACAGATTTGCTTATGTCTACTGGATGCTGCAGAGATATCTTCGTGTTACTTGCGTGTAGATTTTCTAAGTTGATTGAGTTCAATTTTATGAGTGATCTCGGAGTTGATGGGAAGTTCTCTGGAGGTGGCAGGTTCATGATTTTGATAGCTGTTCCTCTTGTGCGGTCGTTGCTGTTGAGTATAGTGAACTCGGACGTTTGGAGATAACATCCCGAAGGGACGGTAGCCAGATAACTGCCTTGAAGAGTAGAGTAAGTATTCTTTCCACAGGATGTCTGGATCTTCGTTGGTTTTGGGAAGCTGACTACATAGTGTTTGTCGTCCAGTTGCTCAAGGGCTTCTCGATCGAGTAGAACCGTGGTGAGCTTGCATGTGATGTCCAGTTTCTGGGTAGCGATGAGAGTCTGGATGCAGTCAACTTGATCTTGTGGCTTGTAGTTTATTCTTATCTCGCAGAGATACCAAGTATTGGACTTCGGACATTCTGTCTCTATGTAGATGAAATCATTTCTATGTATTGCTATATAAGGAGAGGATGGGATGAGAACATTATGGTGTTTATTGGGAACAATGGCTAATTTATACAGATCATAGGAATGTGGGATAGCGATCGGAATCTTGAACACTATAACTATTTTATTTTTAGTGTAGTAAGAACCTAGTTTTATAATATCGTAATATTCTCTAAGATTGACTTCAATAACTTCGTCTTTGTTATATAAAGTCTTTAACTTATCTAACATTGATCTTAAAACTTCTAAACTTAACATAGAATGGTGCGTGCTCGATGCGCGGATAAATGCTAAGAGGTTTTCTAACTTAACTAACTCCTCTGCAAGATCTTCTATATTATCTCCTAAGATTAAAAGTAACTGAGCCAGATGGGCGTATTTTACTAAATCTGTATCTCTACTTGCTTCGCTATTAATAATTAGATTAAGTACGTTCTCAATCTTTATTTGATTTTTAGAAATAGTCTCTAGTATGTTAGTGTGTTCAGTCATCCATTCTTTACTTAGACTTATGTGACTGTTAAATTCTGAAACTAATTTTTCTTCGTTACTTTGTAAAGACTTAAGAGCATTATCGTAACGCACAGCATCTGTATAATCTAGATTTCCTGAGATGCTTTTTATGACTGATCCTAATCCGTCTATCAATCCTCGTTTAACGCGATTCATTTCAAACGTTTGCAACTGGTCAGCAACCTTTTCTAGCTTCTTACTCAGATAATCAATATGTGGTTCGTACAAGTTTAAAGTCTTATTATTTAACTGAGGCCGAACATCATTTAACTGTGATCTAACTAAATTTACCTTAGACTGTATGTAATCGATATCAATAAATTGGAGAAAGGAATGATAGTGGGATATTATTTTGGTAGGACCTAGTTTGAAAGGGAGAATGCCTGGACCGTCTTCTAAGCTGTCAAGTAGGATCTCTTGTGCGACTGCTGCCCGGAGCAGGGTCATCATTATTATCCTGCAACAAGCGTGCACTATTAGGGACTCTCTTTAACCTAGACTTAGCCACGGGACCACGCTTTTTCTTAGTGTAAATATGTATAGGGAGATCGGCTAAAACAGTATCGTGAGTGTATCGCGGTGCTAGTTTCTGACGACTGGCCATAGGGTTTTTAACAAAAACGTTTTGCTCGGGATTATACGTTTCTTCGGCCTCTCTAGTTTTATTACGATTCTCCATGATCTCAGTACGGAGGCGTAGAGATGAATCTTGTATCATCTCATAAGCCTTGCTCATCTTAGCGCGATGATCTATGATATATTGTTGCAATAAATGCTCTGTTAACTCGATATCTATTGGGTCGCGGGGATCGAAGTGACCAGTAATAACCTCTAAGGGTCTACATTTAGTTAAACTGTGTATCGAGCTATTGTACGCTAAGATCGCATAAGATATAAGATTTACTACCGATTCGCTGCGATGCTGTAGTTTTAATAATCGCAAGTGCTCTAACAACGTCGAGTGAAAGCGTTCTACTATTCCGTTTTCGTTTGGAGCATGAGCTAAGATCTTGTGATGCTGGATCTTATGAACGCGAGTGAACTCTAAGAAAAGCTGGTTTGTAAATTCAGTGCCACGATCTGATACTATAATTGAAGGGATTCCATGATGGGTGCAAAACTTTAATACAGCCTGTACTACACTAATAGCAGTGCCATCGCGAAGATGGTACGCCTGGGCATACTTAGAAAAAGCATCAACTAGTGTTAGGTATTTTTCTGTATCAACTGTGAATAAGTCAATGTGCAAGATTTCAAAAGGCTTGGTGGGCGGAGGAACTATGTGAAACTGTTGCTTGATTGGACTACGGTCGTATTTAGCTTGACCGCAAATATTACACTCATTGATATATTTCGATATGATATCTTTCATCTTAGGCCAAAAATATTTATTTGACAAAGCTAAGTAACATTCAGTAATACCGCGATGGTTAGTTTTTCCTTCGTGGTATTTCTGTATTAACTCTTGCTGTCTTAGATACTCTTTAATGTTCTCAAGTTCAGTTTTAGTAAGTACAATGTTCATAGCGGAACTTTTAAAGTGGGTTTGAATAATAGGAACAATGTTAAACATCTCTAAAGGAGGATGGATGATGATGCCTGTCTTCACTTTCGGATTAACGTATTCTTTTATTGCGTTAACTACATCTTGTTCGAGATTAGACTTAGATAATTGAATAGCGGTGCGTGTGTGGCTTTCGAAAGGTTTAGATACAGTGGTTTTGCCTTTGATATCACCGACTACTGTGAAACAGATCTGTCTATGGAATTTATTAAGAGGCTCATCTGAAATGGGGACTTCTAGGATGGGATTCTCAGCATCTGTATGTACTGTCAATGTGTCTGAATTATCTAAAGAAGGGGCCTTCTCGGTTGGGTTAGCTACTATAGAACTGATCTCCTCATTGTGGATTTCAATGCGAGATAGCGCATCGGCGTTAGTGTTACATTTGCCTTGCTTATAGATAACGGTGAAATCATATTCACTCAGCTTTAATCTCCAACGAGTGAGACGAGAGTTGGGTTCTTTGAGATTCATAACCCATTGCAGGGGCTTATGATCTGTAATGATCTTAAATTTACGTCCAAATAGATATGGACGGAAGTACTTGGTGGCCCAAACAATCGCTAACAACTCCTTCTCAATAGTACTGTAATTTATCTCGCTGGTGTTAAGAGTTCTAGATGCGTACGCTATTGGCTTGTCGCTACCGATAGGTCCTTGAGATAGTACAGCGCCTATTGCTAGATTGGAGGCGTCAGTAGTTAAAATGAAATCTTTAGAGAAATCCGGATACTGTAATATGGGATCATTTGTGAGTAGTAATTTACATTTCTCGAAACAGTTGACATAATTTGGATCTAAAGTGATTTTGGAACCTTTTTTCAAACACTGAGTTAACGGCTTAGTAATCCGTGCGAAATCTGGGATGAACTTCCTGTAGTACCCTAAGAGTCCTAGGAACCTCTTAATTTCAGTGGGAGTTTTTGGTATGGGATATTTCTTGATGGCTTCGATCTTATCCGGGTTAGGCTTTACACCATCTTTGCTGATGACGTGACCTAGGAATGCTGTCTCAAGTTTGAGGAACTCGGACTTGTCCATCTGTATCTTGAAATTAGACTCACGGAGTCTTTGGAACACCTTTTCGAGATTATTTATGTGTTCCTGTAAGGACGTACTAAAAATGATGACGTCATCAAGATACACAAGACAGATAACGTTCTGTAGACCACGGAGGACATTGTCCATAACGCGTTGGAAGGTGCTTGGTGCGTTCTTTAAACCCATCGGCATTCTGAGAAATTCGAAATGGCCGTGTTCTACGTTAAAAGCTGTTTTAGGTATATCCGAGGGTTCCATTTCCACCTGATGGAAACCACTGGCAAGATCCAGGGTGGTAAAATATTGACAGTTGCCTAGTTTGTCCAAAATATCCGCGATGTTAGGGATAGGATACTTGTCGTCGATGGTTTTATCATTTAGTTTCCTAAAATCAACAACAAGACGCCACTTAGTTTTGCCAGAGGCGTCAGCTTTCTTGGGAACTACCCAGATAGGTGAGCTCCATGCTGAGCTAGATGGCCTGATGATACCTTGTTCTAGCATTTTACTAATCTGGCTCCTAACCTCTTCCCTATGGATGTACGGGTAACGGTAACTCTTGGTATAAACTGGTAGCTCGTCAGTAGTCTTGATCGAGTGTTTGATCTGATTTGTAAAAGTTAAAGCCTCGCCTTCGATATAAAATACGTCTGCATATTGAGCGCATAAATTTTGTAAGTTCGCGCGCTCTTCAGCGTTCAAATGGCTAGTCCGTAGACGCGAGAGAACGTCCGTAGCACGTTTAGATAGCTTCGTAACCCTTTGATGACGCGGGTCACGCGGTTCACTACTCGTAGTATGAGGGTGACGTAATTTGCTCGTAGCATAGGTAAGTTCCGTAGCATTTAGTTCGCGCTCGGTACGCGTGGACTCTACATTATAGATCTCTGCGCTAACCTGGCGGTCGACGGAAAAAATGACGTCATTATGACTTGGGTTTGATATCTCTAAATATCCACGATTATCTTTAACGCTGGTTAAACATTCTCCTACAATGCAATTAGATATTACCTGTTCTGGGATAAACGCATCTCCGTCTCTGACATTGATAGGTAGTTTAATTAATTTAGAGGAACGCCCTGGAATGATGTCTTCATACAGGTTAACGTTCCGGGAATCATAGACATGAATCTGGTTAGAAGCGTGCCGTGTAATAAGTAACTTATTTTTAAAATCAATCGACGATTCCCATTTGTTCAATAAATCTGACCCAATTAAACCGTCGAAATAATTATGGAATTTATAGACAAAAAGTGTAACATCGGTCGTGTCATTGAATTCCGAAAAACACGGTAGCGTAATAGAATAATCGCACCGGCTTATTGCATGTACATTGACGACTTCAAACGGATCGTAATTTAATTCATAATTCGAGAAATATTTTTCGACAGCCTCCGGACTTATAAACGACTGATTAGCTCCGGTGTCTATAAGTAATTTTAAAGGTGGGTTCAATATCTGAACATACGGGAGTTGTCTCTGGGTTTGCAAGTTTAATTCTATTTTGGTTTGTCTGAGCGGGCTGGCTCCTGAAAATCCTCGGCCTTGCTAGGTGAAGGACTTTCTTCCGTAATTTCACAAACGGGTTCGGTATTAAATAGTTCTGGATAATTATAATTGGGTGCATAAAAAATATCATTAGAATAGTCAATGTATTCGCAATAGGGCATGCTGTTATCGCCGTGATAGTAATCTGAGTAGCCATCGAAATAAGGTCCGTATTCATAATCCAAGCAATCATTGAAATTCATTTCTCGCGTTTTAAAGTAATTACTTGGTGGTGGATTACCAAACCTACGCCAATCATGACCACTAGGTGGTAAAGGTTTGCTAACAAAGTGGCTTACGCCGCTCATGGGTTTGGGTGCCTGATAATTAGCAACGGGTGGATTCCTATTGGGCATTCTGAACACATGACTTTGTGGATTATAATTTGGAGGTGGAGCACTGAACATCTGCTGGGTACGTGTCGGTCCACGGTTCAGTTGTGGTTGAACTGGGTTTGGTCGCCATTGCTGGGACGGCTGGGGTATACGGAATGGTTGAGGTTGAGGACGAGATGGCCCTGGCATGCTAAAACCTAGAGGCTTTGAAGATGGCATTGGTGGCATGGGAAAATAATTAGGAGGGCTATAAATTGGTTTAGTAGGTGGAGGTAAAATGAAAGATTGCGATTTCCTATCGGGCAATTGCTCATTTCTCTGCTGTAAATATAAGGTATTAATTTCCTCCTGTACAAATTCTAGCGCTTGCTCTATAGATGCGGGCCGCATGCATCGAATACGCGAACCCAGCGGTTCCTTGAGGCCGCGTAAATATGATTGCAAGGTTAATTTTTTGTATAACTGACGTTTGGCCTCTACTGTAGTGGGAACACTATCATGCAAAGTTACGTATGTCATTATAGTGCTGAAAAGGGTCTGACAGCGCTCATAAAATTCCTGCGGTGTGCTATGGCCCTGCGACTGTAATGCTAAATCATTGTACAACGCGGTTTCATCGCGTTGATCGGCAAAGTTATTAATTAACGCATTTCTTATGCCTTGCCAATCGCTAGGAATGCCATGTGAATTTATAAGACGGGCGGCGGGCCCTGTGACTTTATTTAAGATGCCGTTTAATAAGGCCTGGTTTTCCAATTCGTGTCCCGGCCCTGTGTTAACGTGCCTGAGAACGAGTTGATCGCACAAATGTATGAAACGAGTTAACACGTTGGGGTTCCCGTCAAATTCCGGGAGTAACCTAAGGGATTTAAAGATGTTGTCTACGGGATCTGACATTATTTCGACTTCTTCCTCTATTACTTCCTCTATATTCCTATGTGCGTCTAGCCTATTAATCCTATCTAACCTAGGGGAATCGGACCCCGATCGTCTAGGATGAAAAATTTTGGAAAGGGATAATTACACTAGGAAAGGTAAAAAGGATTACACAGTAAAAGGAGAGCAACACATGAAAGATTCAAATGTACTCACAGTTTCATAATCTTGGTTTTCTCTGGCTATTGGTATCGATGTCTGGATGCCTGCGCTGCTGCACGTCGTAGGTTCAGGATACTCAGGATGCGACTTGATAGCCACGCGGTCGTCTTCTTCTAGAGTCTTCTCGATGAAGCGCGAGCCCGACCGTGAGTATCCTACCGACTGCGCCAAATACGTACGGCGGCAGCGATAGTCTCAAAAAAAACCAATTTACTTTAAACTAATTTAATTAAAGATATAGAAATTACAATTACAAATTAATTATTACTAGAGCGATTGACCAAGTTCGATGTTGGAACCAAAGTGATCGATGTGGCGGTGGCGCGATGGGACGCGGCGGCTCGGTGCATCACGTTCTGCCGACGCAGCTCCTCGTGTCGCCGATTGACGCAATTACTTGTTTAGCCAAAATCTAGGTTGGTACTTCGTAGGCGTTTCCCTTAGAGTGGCAGGGTGTAACAAGCTACATTTTAACGAAAAGGTACTTTAAAAATATCAATATTTGCATCCACTGCATAGAAAAAAGTAAGTACAGGCAGAAAAAGAATTAAAAATATGTAAAAAAAATTTTTGGCATCTCAATATATTTCAAAAATAGATTCAAATTCGTTGTAGATAGTCAAGAAACTTAACTAGGAATTACTTTTGTGCAATTTATTACGGGACATCCTGTACATGAAATAAAAAAGTCGTTGACATTGGGAACCGATGTCGTAAATATATGACATTGAGAAAATTGCCGTTTTCCAGATAAAAATTTTTATTTTATTTTTTAAGATAATTATATCAATTATTAATACTATTTGGATAGTTTTCATATGAATTCACGATAAAAATAATTCCTGGGCCCCAGGAGGTTAAACCTCATGGCTTCCTTATAGAAAGCTCTTTCAGGCAAGAACCAAAGGGGCTAAGACCATTGAGTTATAATGTACTACGTACTAGAGAAGACATGTCAACTAGACTGTTTCTGGCACGCAAACAGGTCCATGGACCGAAATTCAATTAGTATGTGCTCAGCGGTTGCTGTGACAACACGCTTGAGTGCAGTTTTGTTTTTTGAAATATGCCATCCTATAGACGAAAATACTGTTCAAATAACTCCAGATACATATTAAGTAAAAATCAAGGAATGACTTTTTACCATTAAGTTGTACATTTATGCACTTTAAAACACTAATTTAATTTTAATTTGTTAATTACAAGGCGTCACCGCGGCGGCAGCCATTTTACGAAAATTTCAAAGAATAAAAATCGCAGACTTGACACTGACGCATAAATTAGTATACGAAAGGAAGGTTAAATACAGCAATAAAAAGATTTTTTTAAAGATTATAAGCACTTTGTATTGTACAAATTACTAATAGTCCCGTCCAGCCCCTTGTGTTAAGCTAAATAAGCTTGGGTTACGGGTGGGCTCACACAATAGTCGTGCGGCATCATGGATCAAACTTGTTTGAATCTCACTGCTGTTGTTCGTATGCGACTGGTTAGTTAGTAAATCACCCTAATTATTGACACCTAGCTCACGAGATAGGCTAAAATTATAATAATTGTACAGTGTGTCTGGTCACCAGTGTCCGACCCGTTAGGGCGCAATAAATGATCAATTTAATCGACAAATCCAGTATTAAAAAATTACAGCTATTTTAATTTTTTTAGTTTCTGAGTCCGGATGGATTCATTTATTTACCAAATCTACCGATTTACAGGACCTATGAGTATAAAAGTGATTCGTTCGACAGCTGAAAAAGTAAGCAATACGTTGTCATCAAAAGCTTCCATTTAAATTTCTTAGAAACACTTGAACGTAAAAAAATGATGCTTCTTTTTAGATTTTTCAATGTTACAAAAAACTAGAAAGTTTTACATTTTTAGATGCACTAAGTCATTACCTAAAAACTGATATAACTTGGCTTTAAATCAACTAGTCTAGGTGCTAGCTACACAGGAGATGCAGCGGTGAAAAGGAGAGGTGGGAATAGTCCCGTAACTTCTACCTCACAGCTATTATACGTGTACTCAACCACTGAGATAGTTAACAATAGAGACAATAAAATAACTGAAAGTTTCTGACTTTCAGTTATTTTATTGGTTCTGGAATGAAGGCGTGGGTCATCCCTAGCTTTGTTCCTACCGTGACGAGTGGGAATTTTTCTAAAATCTCAAGATGGACTGACTGAAGATAGCAGGAAGACGCTGGGTGCAGGCCACTATCAACTGGGCGATGTGGAAATCATTAGAGGAGGCCTTTGTTCAGCAGTGGACGTCCAGTAGCTAAAATGATGATGACGATGTTTCCTTACAGTATCCAATTCCATAGGCAGAAACTAAACGTAAACGAAGTGTCGCCTCTGTAATGGTATCATTATCTATAACTCATAATATTTCGTGCGCTGTTGGATGACAGTTTTAAACTAGAGATGGGTAATTTTTTTATCGAATTAGAAAATACCAGTTAACGATTCTCAAGGCGATTATCGATTACATTAGATTTTAATCGGGAAGAAAAATAATTAATGGCTTAAGCATCAGTATGAAGCCCATACGCACTTGTAGCACAAGTAACACGATTAGCCTCAGTCCCCTCAGTTGTGAATTCGGAATCGCCAGTTGTAATTTTAAAATCGCATCACAGAGTGAAGTAACTAACACCAAAAAACGGCAGAGCGATGTGATTTCGAATGTTTCAACTGCTACGTTTTGTCACTTGTCTAGGAGGGCTAATTTTAGTCTAAGGGAGGGGAGCTTAGATTACATTACAGGAAACGCACAATATAATAAAAGAAAATAATGTAAGTAGCTGAACCTTTTTGCTATTGAGCACCATGAAAATTTAACACAATTTAGCCGATTTGTTTATTTTCACAATCGTTTCACAATGTCTATGATGAGGCGACCGCAGGAACGTCACTATTCGTGCAATCCTATCAATGATGTACGACATTTTCTGGTGCAGATTTTATCGCCATAAATTATGAAACTTGATAGTCATGGATTTGACTGACAGCTGTCCGTCAAATTTCCGCCCCGCACCCCGCACTGTACATATTTTGTTCGCGATGTCTGTTCTATACGTAGTAATATTACTTCAATGGCTAAGACAGAGGACTTCCGGAAGCGGGCAATACAACTCTTCCATCGAACTGCAGGGCTGCTGGCTCATACGAGGAGGTGCTCCGGCGCAATTAACTTGATTTATACTCGGCGTTTACTTATTCAGTGCTACGGTTACTACGCCACGCGGGCACGCAATCATTCTAAGGCCACGGCCATGGGTATAGAGGGAGCGGAGTTTTTCTGAGAGCAAAATCCGTTTAATGTCTTATATGTATGTAAACGCGACATTATGTGCTATTGCTTACTCACGAAGCCTGTAATTATGCTGTAAATATTAATTATGAGTAAAATATGTTATTTTGAATTTCAGCGGTTGAACTTTATGTAGGCATATGAAATGAAAAGTCACAAAAATCAGGAACCTATTTACAGCATCTTCAGAATCAGCTATAAGATACCAGATATTAATTTTATTATGATGTAAGAATGATACTATCTTCAAGCACAGATACTCTGTGCGTCTGAAATATAATGGAAACCAGTGCGAATTTGAAGGTGAGGATTCCTTTGAGAATAAAATAACACATATCATGTGGGAAAAGCATATAAGTATGAACGCCATTGAACATTGCCATGAAACGTACGTTTCATGTTTCCAGTTTCCACTTACGCTCAGTTCAACGCTCCGTTCTAAGCTCCGCGTATTTAAGAACACGCGCTTAGCCCTAAAATACCAGTTCCTTATAACAGCACCCAGCAGACGAACTAAAACCTTATTATAAAGCCTTAAGGCCATTTATAAAACCTTTTTAAAACTAAAGCCATGAAAGCAGCAGTCATGTGAACTACTCGTATCTCGATGGATAGTGTATGGAGCATCTTTAAACATGCGACCGCTCTTAATATTTTATTTTAGAACAAAGGCTTTACTGATTTATAGTCGAACTGGATATTATGGGCACATGAATATTATTATGTTAATGCAGTTGATCTGATACGGTAGGTATATTAAGCAGTTTGATACTTTAACTAACGTCGTTAATAATAATTTTACTTCTTGGGTGAGATATTGTAGAGATTCTGACATTTCTACGATATTCTTATTAAGTACATGAATAGAAGTAAAAGTATTAATTTCAACTGCTTGTTCTTCGCGTTTATTAAACTATCATTCGTCTTTCGCAGGATCGCAATTCAGAACTATAATACTTGGCATCATAACTCCTTTAATGAGATCATTTGAAATCATCAGATCTGCGACAGTTATGGCCTTTCTTAATTTTTTTAAAGTGAAAATTACTTACATTTTAGTGTTCATGTTAACCCATAGTTTCCCAAAAACCTGGCATAGGGTAGGGATATTGTAACTTTTCCTATACATAATCTACACAGATCACAATACGGCTGTGGGCGTTGCTACAGCGATTATGAGACTGTGAGAGTCTCGGCGCCTTCTATGCCATTAAAAACGTGTAAGCGGACCCCTCCGGCGAATTTGTCAGGCAAGTCGCGAAATTAACACTACGGACATAAGTCACGGACTGCAGTTACGCCCACGGTGATATCGATGTTTTGCTAGGGATTTTTATCGATTGGATGGCAGCGATAGGTTAACGTCTGATTTTATTAGTTGTTTTTGTAACATAAATGACTTCTTTTTGTCACATCTAACCTTAAAGTAAGAATTTGAAAGGCACTTATGAGCTACAGCAGTCACGCCTTTTGGAAACGTTATCTGCAAATTAATAAAACGTTCCTAATAATTCAGGTGGAAACTGAACAAAATATTTAAATTTGAAAAGGAAATTATTTTGCGGTTTGTCATAATTGCGGTTAAATTAGTGTAATTAAAATTAGTATAACAAATTGGTATAGTTTATTTGGATAAATATGTAGTACTCAGTTAATAGTCGTAGGTAGTGAAAAGCAAATAACCGTAAGATGATACTGGAATTTTCGCCGTTCAGATACCAAAAAGAAAAGTAAGTAGCAACTATAACAGCCGTGCAATTAAATGTAACGCACATTTAGCGCGGCACTAAACCCGTTTATAGGATGTAACAATAATTGCAGTTACATCCAGCTCAGTGCGACGATGTTATTAACCCGAATGGGGCTGCGAACACAGGCGGTAGCGGGGGAGGACCCTGGAGCGGGTTAAAGGTCTTCTCTCTTTAAGGTTCAGGCGATTTGGCTTATCTACTGGTGGGCATTCACTTGCAGCATTCAAGCTAGGTTACGGTGGGATATTTTTTATGCTAGACAAGACAGCTAGGTATTTGACCGCAATCGCACCTGGTGTTAAGTGAGATGCAGTCTAGGATGGCACATAATATCTGCCTTGTAAGTGCCTATTCACTCTCGCCTTGAAAACGCCCGGATTATAGTGTTCAGGAAATACAGCAGCAGTTTGATTTGCTTTGATGTAGTAGATAATTAAGTAGATAATTCCTGTTGAATAGTAAGTATCTATCGCCCGGGATAATAAGCAATTCTTTTTTATTGTAGGGCAAGCTTTCTTTGAGACGTGTATCAATGCCTAGAAAAAAGCCTATATATTTACAAAGAATTATAAAAATTAAAAGGAAAATGAAAAACGATAGCTATGATAATTACTCAGTACCTAGCTAAGTTATGGAAAAAATCAATGGTTAAGTTTATTACTAAACACAATTATTTTGGAAGCCGCACGCTACATCTTCCGCTATTTGCAGTATTCGGGCAATTATCGTCGCTATGCAGTACTGCGGTGCCCGGAAAACTCTACTGCTCCAAGGAATTCCGAAAGTATCTTATTGTGACGAAATGGAATTTTATGAAAATAAAACCCGCCTTTGCCGCCATTTTCCATTTTCATCCTCACAAATTTTCCGCTTTGCTAAAATCTAAGCTTCTAAAACAGGTAATATTATGCCTTATTTACGGGGAAGAGAATAATATAAGAGAAACAAAGTGAAAAAAATAAACCTAATCAGAAGTAAGTTCAGTAGGTGGTCTTATTCCCGGCGCGGTTCTTTCACCCGATAACAAAGGGGGCATAGAGTCGATTTTAAAATTTAAAATATCATATTTTTAATTATTACACCGGAGTATTATTTTTAAATGAATGGAATGGAATTTAGTAATTATTTTAAGTTGTTGAAGAGTTTGATAACGATATCTTAATATTTAATTGTAACATCTGTGACTGTGAGAAAGAACTTGTGGTATTTGAAAAAAAAGTGATGATTTAAGGATTTGTTCATTACTGTGTAAAAATTAAGAGCATTAATTAATATATGAAAATGATGTCTGTTAATGATGATAAACGTTCTTAAGCAGGTTTTATCTAAGACTTCATCACATCATCAGTCACCATCAGGTTAAGTTAAACCCAGAACTACGATTAGTGATATAAAAAAAATACATACAATCGAACATAGAACCTCCTACTTTTTGGAAGTGGGTTAAACTCACATATTGTGTTATGAAAAATATCGATAATATCTTTATTTACTAACAATATGCAAGTTAAGTATCGACTCCACGCCACCCCAATTCGTAGACCTGTAAAAACTTGGTTCATTTGGTCGAATGCATCGAGAATTTTAATACTTTTCTTTATCTTGAACTTTACTTGTTACCGTCTTATCTTCCTAGTTCATTGACAGACCACAAGTTTCCTTATGTTATTATCATTTTTGCGCTGTCCGACTAAGTAATAGGGGAAAGTTGATTCTGAAGATTATAGAATTAAATTGGTTAAATGAGTTAACGAATTAAAACGTCGATGTTAGTATCTGTTAAAAGATCTGTTAGCTTAATTATTTTCGTTATGAATACACTTTTTACATTTAACAGGTATGAGAAATGTATAATGTATAGGTACCCTTAGCTCTAAGTAAAAAAAATAAAATGTTTTGAATATTCTGAAACTATTATTATAAGTAATTCGAAATTCACAATGTAGCTACCTACTAAGTATAATTCAAACAATGCAATCAAATAACAGCAAATAGGTACATTGTTTAACCCATGCACACCAAAAACAAAGTAACTAAGTAAGTAATACATTTACCGCGTTACAGGTGCTTATAAAATGCCCGCATTTACCTGCCCACGGTTATTGACTTTGCCCGCAAAAGTTAAGTCAAATATTATTCTGTAATAAAATTGAAAATGAAATTTTTCCGCTTTCATGTTGTTTTATAATAGTAATCTACAAACAAACCTCGGTTCGAGTATGTACTGCTTTGGAACAAATCCGCTCGTCATTGCAATATTAAATTTACAAGCATTTTATTGCATTACACGGGCTCTTGGGGTTGTTTTTGTATATTCGAGACGCGCTTTTGAAGAGGGCTCGTTACGAAAAATATTTATGAAGTAAGGAATGTTGCAGGATGCGTATAATTATGAGTAATTTTAAAAGATTCTGGATTCATAAAAAATGTGACTTATTTTAGTACTTATCAATTTAATTTTCCCTAATAATTATAGATAACTCTGCTCATGTTATTATTCTATTGTTTGTCTAGGGTTGCAAGCACGTTCCTGTGTGTGAAGATTAGTAAGTATAATATTATGTTGCTAGAGATTTTGTAGATTTTTAAAAAATGTTTTCCTCAAGATCAATGTTTCTTAATCTATTTGAGAAAATAAGCGTAAAACCGAACGTGCGAGGCAAACGAATTGCTGTTTTTAGTTCAGCTTGGTTAAGCTGCTTGTTCCCGTTCGAAAAAATACATAGGTAGGTACAAAATGTATTTTTGTAGTATTGTTATAAATACTGACAAGCAGACAAATCAGACAATGGTTGTGTATGGATAATACGACAAAATAACAATTTTCTTCAAGTTGCTACGACACCACTACGAGACGGTACGAAAAATTCAAAACATTTTAGTGCTGCTATCTACTAAGACAAAGATGAAATAACGTATTCAGAAAACAAAACACAGTTGGTGGATGAATTTTCAGCGCGAGGAAAACTTTGCCTCTAGTTTTAGCCGGGAAATACAGATGGCGCTGCGCTGTGAGAAAAGCCTTCAGCCGGGAAAGTCGGTTTCAGAAAGTTTTAGGTATAGCAGTGAGATGGCGCTACGCTTCATACGCCCTTGTTTTAGTTTAGTTATATTGAACTAGATGTCGTTAAAGGTGACTTTGGATTTTAAAAATAAAAAAAAGGTAAGGAGCAACATTTTTATTTTTGTTTGTAACAACAATTATTTTGGTTGTTTAGGAAATGATTTGTGAATATTTGATTTCTTATCAACAACGTAGTATTAGTTAACCTTTCATCATCATCATTATCATTTCAGCCATAGGACGTCCACTGCTGAACATAAGCCTCCCCCCAATGCATTCCATGTTGATCGATTGGTAGCGGCCTGCGTCCAGCGCTTCCCTGCTACCTTTATGATGTCGTCGGTCCACCTTGTGGGTGGACGTCCCACGCTGCGTTTTCCGTTTAGTTAACCTAAAATTGCTAAATTTTAATTAATCATTTTGGTGCATTGCATTGAACAGTGATTGATCAATTTGCAAACATTTTCTTAAGTGAAAATTAATGTTAAAGTTTTTATCACCTTAAGGCGATTATCACACTGCATCGCGCTCCGCCGCGGTTCACGTGGCGACATATACTTAACGAATCCCGCGCGCAAACGCGTTGTCAGTGTGTTGTGCCGCGCGTGTTTTCTGTACAAACTGAGGTACTTGCATATAATGATTAAATCTGTCGTCCCGCGTACCGCGGCGGAGCGCGGTGCAGTGTGATAATCGCCTAAAATTTTATTTTTTATTAGCGACTGATGTTTTGTTTTACTCCCCTCTAAGGCCTCAGCCTCGAACTTAGCGGGCAGCGGGGCGGGAGCGGCGGCGGCGCTGGAGCGGGGCGGGCAACGCAGACCCGTTCTCGAAACAAGCGGGCAGCTCGCGCGGCGCTTTAGCGGCGAAGTGTTGTGTTCGGGGTTGTGTTGTCGAGATATTTGTTTTTATTCGCAAACGAAATGTCTGAACAACGGCGACAATTTTATTTCGATTCAAATTTATTCCTAACGCTCGATTTATTGTGGGCAAAAGAAGGAGTGCGCTCGGTGCCCGCTCCCTCGCCGCTGCCCGCTCGTTGCCCGCTGCCGCCCCGCTGCCGCGCCGCTGTTTTCGAGAACCGGTCTATTTGATTTTACGCATAAGATCCTGCCGCTCCCGCGCCGCCGCCGCCCCGCTGCCCGCTAAGTTCGAGGCTGAGGCCTTAAACATTAAATACCCGTAATAAATATTTTCTAGCACTGAAGGAAACCATGCTGAGTGAAACCTTTTAAGTATCGTTATGTATGTAAGTATAAATTTATTTTTATTGATTTATTGTATAAAAGTAACAGTTCCTGAATTTCCTTTTCTTTCTTCCTTCTTTATTTTCTAAATTAATCATGACATTTGGCATGAGTGAAATTGGTAACGATCAAAATTCACCAGTCCCAGAAGCAAGAGGCCCAGTTCATCGGATCGCACTAATGCGAGTAGCGGAGCGTGCGAGTTCCGCCCCGAACGAGCGGCACGACTGTTTGCCTACATCTGACAGCTGCACCTAATTCCGAACCGAGTTCTAAATAGTTTCTAGTCGCAGAACTAGGTGCTTCGTGTCAGAAACCATTAAGGATGTAGCTGCCTCAAGGTATAGATGAATAAATACACTGCTTACTACACCAATGATCTAGTATAGCTAAACTTCCATAACTGCGGCTAAAAATGTGCTGGCTCATGATACTGCTCCCGGCAGGATTTGAACTGGCTACAGCAGTTAGCTTAGTAACTTTTGTAGGCAAACACTAAACTAAGTGGCATAACCTAAGTGTGTTGCGCACATATCTTTCGAATAAAAAGTATTTAGTGTAGACGCTTATAGAAATTCATAGTTTAGAACTTTAGATTTAAATAGCTACTGATGTTACGTTTTTTTCCTAAAAAAACATTATGCAAACGTAAAATAGTATCTAGAACTGAAATGTTTAGCAATAGAGCGAAATTAGTAACGATCTAAATTCACCAGTCCCAGAAGCAAGAGGCCTAGTTCATCGGATCGCACTAATGCGAGTAGCGGAGCGTGCGAGTTCCGCCCCGAACGAGCGGTACGACTGTTTGCCTACATCTGACAGCTGCACCTAATTCCGAACCGAGCTCTAAATAGTTTCTAGTTGCAGAACTTAGGGTAACGCTCGAAGTGTAATGAATGACGATAAGGAAGCACGTACAGTCACTGTTAATTTGTTCTCTGTCTCGAAATATTATTGAAATGGCTAATTAGTGTAAAGTGTCAAGTTTGAACATTTGTGAGGAACTAGTGAGGAAGATATTGTATGTTTGTTCTTCCGCAATAAACGGAGTTAAACGAATAATAAGTGGGTGTTGTTTTTAGAAAACCTCAACAACATCTACGCCACAATTTAATACATCAGCAATTAGTAAATACACAAAATAAATAAGCTTAAAATACGATTACAAAAACGTATTTCAAAATATTTTTGACAGTTTATCAATACAAAGCAAACCAAACGCCAACCGTGAGTAAACTAAATAAAAAGCAAATACTTTTTTCGGGAAAAAGGCGTCCGTTTTTGTTTTAACGCAATAAACCACTGTGCGTTGCACACAGAGCCGCAGCCACGCGGTCATTTAACGGGCAGCGTGGACGCGTCAAGCACAGAAAACAATTTGCGCCAAACATTTTCGCCTACGCAGTAACTCAATCTGTGACGTTGCACTGAAACGTGCCGAAAAGCCGAAGAGAACATCCATCGGCGACCATCTGATATTGTTCCTGACAATATTTTATACAGCTGCGAAAATTGCAACCGCTCTCAACTTTAACAATTTACACGCCCGCGACGGCGTCGCATGCATATTGCTCCTCAACCAAGCTACTTTATTACTTTTAGACTTTATTCCATTGGAATAAGGACCGAGATTTTTCGCGTGCAATTACTGCAAACATAGGCCTCTCACTCAGCATTTCAAAATATTTACAAATAGCTGGTAGGCATTAACAATTGCGTAGCGCATTGATAAATAGAATCGATACTAAGTACTTAGTGGACATGGTTTTCCTGGCAAGACGTCTGCAATTAAGATATTTTTAATTTTATAAACTCTCTACTTAGTTCATGATTGCAAATTCTAACATAACTCTATTAATTTCTCAAAATCGTGATAGATGTGTGGTATGACATAAAACTGATGGGAGAAAGCTTGTGATCCTCAGAACTGAGAGAACATGGAAAGAATGCAGAGAGAGCTAGGCTTAATGTGTCTATATTTAGTAAATAAGCACTAATCCCAAATCACCTATAACTGATTGACAAGTGTTTTGATAAATTAATATCTATCACAAGTAAGTAGGTAAGCATCACTAGTTTTCAGTCTCTTCAAAACTCACAAAATTACCAAGCAATCAAAGCTGAATTCAGTCGCCGAAAACTGAATCACTTGCTTTGTGGAACACTCCGTTCTAAAACCATCATAACCCGATCAGCCCGCCGAAAAATCCGGATGATTAGTATTGTTTCCACCGACTGAATGCCTTTTTTCATCGGGACTAATCCAAGGCGTCACAGTCGCACGTACCATATTAGCATGCGGGAAAACAAATCCAATCTGCCAAACACGGCAGCGGTAACAAGACGCGGGAAGTTTCCGGGCTCGTCACGTATACATTGACCAGTGGCTCCCAAAGAGTTAACGTTTGAACCCTTTTCTACGTCTTTGATATCATAAAATTTTATGTTTGTTGTGTAAGCTTGGATTTCGATAGACATAATATCCCTATCATATTACTACTTAATGCGGTTCACAGAATACATCTACTTACCAAGTTTCAACAGTATAGCTCTTATGCGTCTTTCCGTTCTATACATGGCCAGAACGCACCCATAGGAAACTGCTCGTGTATATTTTGTAGTGCCCGTTTGTAAATCTGTGACTCCAAACTATACACGAATTTTGCGTACTGATCGTGTATAGTTTGGAAGAGCTTACTAAAAAAAGTCATATCCAATCTATACTCGATTAGTTTCTACTACACCACTTAGACTTGACTAGAGTGTGTTTAGTTGATATTGATTTAGTAAAATATGGAATTATATTTAAAATTGCATTTATTCGATATTATTACATAAAATATTATTATTTTACTGAATCTATAATAAATCTAGATTTTTAACACTATTGTAAGTGGTTTTTGAAATTAAATTGATTAGGTAGATTTCAAATTAAATAACAATTATTAGTGTAATCATAAATTCATTTAAAATGAGAGCGAGAGTGAGAGAAGAAAGTTCAACGTGCATTATTAATACATTATGCGAGACTTTAAATGCTAGGTTTGTATTATCGGCCGTTTGGTGTAGTGGTTCGAAACGGACTACTATTCCGGAGGTAGCGGGTTCGATTCCCGCACAGTACAAACATTTGTGTGCATGAACATATTTGTTTGTATTGGACTGGGTGTTTTCTATGTATAGTATGTATTTACAAAAAAAAAGTATTTAAGTATGTATGTTTAATACTTAGTATTATGTACAAGCTTTGCTTAGTTTGGGACTAGAAGCGCAGTGTAAAATGTCTAAGGATATTTATTTATTATTTATTTTATTTATTAACTTTTATCTCAAGAACAAAATCATTTTGACATATTTCCATACCTACATAATTCTTAATTTAAGAGTTATTCGAGAATTGGTGAAAATTAAATATCAGCCCCAAAACAAATATCTTTTCTATGGCAGAATACGTGTCGAAAGATGATTCAATGTTTAAAGTAGACACGCAGATATTAATTAATATGTAATAGAAAGAGAGGTCAATAAGACAAAATGACTAGCATGCAACTACTCGCGTATAAATTGTAATCACGCACTTATTACAATACATACGTGATTAGTCCGTATGCGTACTGGCGATGTATATTTTGGAGTAAGATATTTGCCCTAAGTCACTACAAAGTATACGCGAGCAGTACGCAGCATATGCGTACTGGTCGTGTATAGTTTGGAGGAGCTTAGTAAAAAAAGTCATCTCCAAACTATACTCGATTAGTTTCACACCCTTGCGTTCTGGCTATGTATAGAACGGAAAGACGCAGCTCTTATAGTTTCGGAAAAAAATGGCTGTGACATACGGACGGACAGACGGACGGACGGACGGACAGACAGACAGACATGACGAATCTATAAGGGTTCCGTTTTTTGCCATTTGGCTACGGAACCCTAAAAATCATACATTCATATCCTATTAACAGAATATAAATTAGGCCATAACATACTTGTTCTATGTCTTCTGATTAGATATGACTACCTAGTATAATATAATGCCTGTAATGTGAATGTATTCTAGCAATTTCCCAATAAAACATGATACTCACCGCAAAAATCCAGCGCGGAGGTTACTGTAGCCGATGAAAAGCGAAATGCTAAAACATATTTTAGGTAAAATATTTAATTTCCAATTTCTACGCATAACTGGCAAAACATGTAGTGTAAAAACTTTTTAGGGAATATTGTTTGAAACACAAAAAAACTAGTTCGCAACAAAAAAAAACTAAAAGTTTGAGAGCTTGAGCCATACACGAAACAGTTCCACGTATGATATGTGTATGTACACAAACTGGCTGGTATCCACATAGCCTTTATCTCCCCACAATAAGAGTTGAAATCGGGTAAAAAATCTGGCGATATAACATGAAAAGAGGTGCGGTGTTTCAGCCCAACTATTCCTATTCTGTGCAGACATGAATCACTTGCGCGTTGCACGGTCGATGCAGTTGTCGCTTATTCAATTTATTTGTACTATATTTAGTGGTTTCCTCTTGTTTAGAATGCCGTGCGAAAAGTAATAAGGAAAGAGATAATATTTTCAAAACGGCCAATAATTTATTTATTTATTGGCACAGCATTAGTTATTTATCATTAAACCTTGACGAATAGGCCAGTAGAATTAAACACAAAAATTGATTAAATCGGAAATAATTCCTACAAAAGATTTTTTTGCTTTAATGGCTTCATTGGTTGCCCATTAAGACTCTCCTAAGTTTTCGACTTCGACGGAGTTGTGCTTAAGTGGTGGGGGCCCCCGAAAGCGGCGTTTTTTCGGTTTTCCGGTTATACCGCGTAAAGGACTTACCCTATCGAAAAGTGGTCTTCATGACGGTTAAAGGGCACTTAATCCTGCATTGAATATGACCAAATTCATATGTTTTGGACAAACCGTTCTCGCGCTAAAGTTCGGCAAAGTAGAAAATATACGTATAATTAATGACCCTCTCCACGTCCAATGGCTTGTTACCCACATGCTTCCAAGCCTTGTAAAGGGTCGCCTTAACCAGTGTAACCCTAACAAGGCTCACGAGTTTGATTCGCTTATCCTTGTTCGTCCCAGCCGTTCCTTAACTGCGGTTGCTGCACCTCTTCCTGACACTCTCCTGAACGACTCTGTGTTACCTAATGTGGCTGCCTCTCTTCCTTGTACCCTCCTGTACGATTGCATTGCTTAACTATATGCCTGGTCCAAGGTTCGACGCCACAAAATCAACTATGTACGCGTGAAAATAGTTTAAATACTATTTTCCGTGCTTGCAACATTTTTCTTTACTGCTTCGCCTCTATTAGTCGTAGAGTGATTGTATATATCCTATAGCCTTCCTCAATGTATGAGCTATTCAACACAAAAATAATGATTTCAATCAAACTAGTAATTCTTAATATTAGCGCGTTCAAACAAACAAACAAAAAACTCTTCAGCGTTTTAATATGAACTTGTTGTTGTTGATTTTTGGCGTCGAACCTTAGACCAGGCATACGGCTAGGCAACGTAGTCATGCAGGAGGATACAAGTAAGAGGGGCAGCCACAGTAGGTAACACAGAGTCGTTCAGGTGAGTGCCAGGAAGAGGTGCAGCAACCGCAGTTAAGGAACGGCTGGGACGAACAAGGATAGGCGCATCAAGCTCGTAAGCCTTGATAGGGTTACACTGGTTGAGGTGGCCCTTTTCAAGACTTGGAAGCCTGTGGGTAATAAACCATTGGACGTGGAGAGGATCATTAATTATACGTATATTTTCTACTTTGCCGAACTTTAGCGCGAGAACGGTTTGTCCAAAACATATGAATTTGGTCTTATTCAATGCAGGATTAAGTGCCCTTCAACCGTCATGAAGACCACTTTTTGATAGGGTAAGTCCTTTATGCGGTATAACCGGAAAACCGAAAAAATGCCTCTTTCGGGGGCCCCCACCACTTAAGCACAACTCCGTCGAAGTCGAAAACTTAGGAGAGTCTTAATGGGCAACCAATGAAGCCATTAAAACAATAAAATCTTTTGTAGGAATTATTTCCGATTTAAAAGCTAATTCTACTGGACTAGAAAGAGTAATGCACGTTTTCACCATCAATCCCTAATTTTTAAGTAATTTTGAAAACAAAATTGCTATTATGTGCAATCATAAAAATTCACTCACACTCAGGTCACTTAAAAATTAGGGATTGAATGTGAAAACGGGCATAAGAGGTTTCGCTATAGACTCTATCTTTCTTTCCTAGGTCAGAAATGCAACCTGTATTGATCAGGTTTGTACAGTCTTTACACATTGTTTTTTTTTTAATTTAACTACCTAGTGGAAATCTTAGCGGAAAACTCATGCAAATTAACCTACTTGTATGGACCTCAATTATTTATAAGGGATAAAGTACTTATTAGTTATTTTGAAAATTATAAATAACTTGAAAAAATCGAACTGCCTAAGGCGGGAATTGAACCCACGACCTTCCGCTTGCC
Organism: Ostrinia nubilalis; assembly: GCF_963855985.1. Taxonomy (NCBI): domain Eukaryota; kingdom Metazoa; phylum Arthropoda; class Insecta; order Lepidoptera; family Crambidae; genus Ostrinia; species Ostrinia nubilalis. The sequence goes on along the minus strand of NC_087088.1, from coordinate 8,544,688 downwards.
GGGCGACTGCTCTTCCAACTGAGCTACTTAGACACTGACTTAACATAACGCTAAAAATTAAATAACTACCTATTATTAGTTATTGCCAGAACTGTTACTATTAGTCACTGACTGGCAAAAAATTACAATAAGTACCTTGTTTAATGTACAATGAAAAAAAAAAGAACAAATAAATAATATCGAATAATAAACACATTACTAATTAACACATTTGTCTGAGTTACATCCTTACAACTTGTTGAAACTAAAGTTAATGCATGTACTGTAGATACTGGCGTTACTGTGTGTACCTTTTGTTGTATTATTACCCACACAGAGACTCATAAAAAGGGGCGGGAAACAAATTACCTAATTTCTCTTTATGTATACCGAATGAACTTGCTCAAATTGGCTGTTAAACACACTAAAACAATTTGCTTTGGAAAGGGACTTATTATGGGTTTTTACTTGAAGTTTAACTGATTTACAGATGCCGAGAGCATCTAAGTATTTCTAAAATATATCAAATAGGTACTTTAAAGTTGCATCTGATATTACAGATATGCAAATTGTCTTTTTTTTTTGATAAAATAAAATAACTTACCAATTATTATTTTTCTTTCATAACAGCAACGTTGTAGTAGCAGCAACAAATATTAGCTTAACATGTCGTTGTTCTCGTTTCGATTAACTATCAGTATCTTATAACTTTCCAAAAAAATATACCTTTTAAATACTCGTATTATACTTAGAAGAATTTTTCAATTTATTGTTTAATGTGTATAATCTTAACATGATTTAGCTACGCTACTTAACCATGGGCATGGGTATTGGGTATTCTTTAGCTATAGCTACGATACGACTATAATATATTATGATGCAATGTGAACACAGGGCCTTAGGCGGGCTTTTAAACGTAATTGCATTAATATGTACCTACCAAAGGTACCATCGCATGACACTTAACACGTATGAAATTTAATGGAGTTTATTTTCTCGTCCGTGCGACGAAAACAAAAAATTAAACGATCTTTTTAGTGAACTAGGCAGATATGATTTTACGATTCTCCTTGAACTTGTTTCAAATGAAATAAAAAACGATCAAGGTAGAGTTTAATCTAGGTACGTACTGTGTCCAGCTTTTTGGATGTCCAACACAGGGCCATATCTCGGTGCTTATAGCTATGTACGAGCTATGTACGTAGAGCGTTTTATTGTTTTTAATGAATTGAGTGAGTCTTACCAAATCTTCATTTTCACTCGATTTCCACATTATTTTTTTCACGTCATTCTGTTTCAGCTCAATCTTTGCCAGTCACAGAAAAAATCATAGAACTCAGATCCGATCTGTTATTGTGAAATCGGGTGCCCCGTCCGCATGGCTTGCCAACTGTCTGCGACACAGCCCTGGCCGTGACGCTGTGGAACAGAATCATTCCCAACTGCATCTTGGTGGCGGCAATAAATAGGTAACTGCACCAAAGTTGAATTTAGGCTTTGAGGTTGTGAAGCCTTGCGAGGAAAATTCTTGGGGAAAATTACATACTATTAAAAATTCAATATTATCAAAAAATGTAAATAACAAGAAAAAAATATGCTGTGTGAAAAATAATTGATTTTGAAATAAGATATTATAAGGTAAGAAAGATTTTCCACCAAAAGCTTCGCTGAAAAAGTCTACCATCTATTTTCCAAACCTAGCAAATGGAAAATTACCAGTGAACCAAGTGAGGAGTTTAGATACGAGTGTGACAAACTGAAGCTGTAAATTACTCCCTGGTTCCACTCATCATTTAGAAACCTCTATTAGTTTAGGCGTAAAATGTCATATCGTTCCAAAACATCGCAGCGCTCCATTCCACACCACATCTCGCACATCTTTGCTGGAAAGCTGCCTTATGTCACTATCATTTGATAAGACTCCGACGTATGCCTACAAGTCGCAGGCTGCACCGACAGTTTTAATTTCAACTGCGTCTTAGAGATAGCTAGTAATTGAGCCGTCTTTGATATATCGACTCTTCTATCGGATCGGACGGACGCAATAACCGACCGCTGATTGCTTCCATATGGACTCGGGAGATTGATTATTTTCTCGTTACCCGCCCCCGTGTCGTGTATTGTTTCCTTTAATACGCTGTCGCCTATTGGCTCTGCGTATTTCTTTAGTGTTTTGTCTTTTATAACGCACGTAATTATGTGTACGAATAAACGTTAGAAGATCGCCGTCAAATTGTTGATTGGGTTGGGTTTTTTAATGCCTTTTGTAAAATATTTTTATGAGGCCTAATTTCAGATATCTCTATTATTATAAACGTCATTGCTTTACGAGTAATATCAGGCGTTACAGCCCCAAAAAGGTTTCCAAAACAATGGTTACCCACTGTGTATTTATGTGTCTAAATCGGCATTGCGTAAAAAGAGCCTTTAATGTGAAAATATTGTTGGTCAAGCCGTCCGTTGGCCGTACCAAAAGCTCATAAATAAACAGAAAACTGGCTCTGTCGAAAAGTTCTGTAAAAAACCGGCGAACGAAAAATTTACAGCCGGGAATTCAGATGAGTTTCAATTAACCGTACTGAAACCTGCTTGGAACGTTGCGTTGATCGTAATCATATTATTGTTGTTATCAAAGTTAATAATGATGACGCCATGATATTACATATACTTATGTAATTATTTTAATTAACAATGATCTACAGCGTTACTTACTTGCGTAGGTCGTGGTTCATTTTTAAAAGGTTCTTGAAGGACTGTTCTTCAGTTAACTATTATAGTAAAAGTGTAATATCAACCCTTATTTTTTTAACAACAGTTACTTGTTTGAACTGAAAATGAAAATACTGATTGATTTCCCTAACCATCTTGGTTTTCTTTCTCACTTCAAAACACTAAAAAAAAATGTGATATCATCATGACAATTTTAGCCAGTTTGATGCCAGAATTTATGAAAATTTCTGTTTAAAGAGTTCATTCTTGGAATTAATTATTTGCTTCAGAAAATTGAATCTTTTAATGGAAAATATACAGTTTCAAGTCAATTCTCGAAGCCACAGGTAAAAGCTAGTTCTTCTGAAATCGATTTGTACGAAATGTGAAAATACATTTTTGGTTCGTAATTATTTCTTGGAACTGTCCATCCAACCTAGTCTGATGAATAATAAATAATTACAAATTACCTTTTTGTTTGCGCTACTTCCCGACCGTAATAGAGCTATAATTATCTAGGTAGGTACCTAAGCGATTTTCAAAGTTCTGCAACAGTAGGTACACTATGCAAACTTCTCATAACACTTGCCTCCCATGCTCAGAAAACTTAGTCATAGGCGTTTACCACACTACTAACACTCTAAAATCTTAAACACGTCTTTTCTTCCAATACGCGTTTTTAAACGCTTTTAAAATCCACGGTCTTTTTTCTAATAAAAAATTGGTAACTAGGTACTAATAATATTTCAGAGGTGGAATTGTGTAAAGCAATCGTTATCATTTGACAGTTCATATCGTAGGTACGATTATTCTGTCAAACGCTTTGTTTAACTGACTTTATCGTACGTTATGAACTGTCAAATGATAACGATTGCTTTACACAATTCCACCCCAGTTTGTCCTATCATGCATATAAATAACCTTTAATTTTTCGGCTATGTATTTAAAACGACTTAATATTAAACTCTTAAGACTCGAAAGTAAAGCAAAACTCGCTCCCAATCCAATGTGGCCCGAAAGTCGTGTATTTGTTAGCAACTCGAGGCGGCTCATTTACATACATAGAACGAAACAAGCCGCGAACGTAGGCCGGGGTGTGAACATCGCGCTTGTTGGTATAATGAAGACGGTCGGTGATCTGAGAAACTTGGGTAGCGGTTCCCAAACTTTAGGAGTTACTATCCCCTTATTGATTGCTGTAATAAGTAAAGTAAGACTTTTGTTGGGCTGGTAATATGGTGAAATAAAGTTGAAATAAAGCGCTAGTTTAAGTTAACTAGTCTAGTTTAACTTCTTCTCAGCACCAGCCCATATTTGGGATGTGTATAAGTGTCCTGGAAGGGCCTATGTACTGAATAAACTATTAATATTTGAATTTGAATTAGCACGCAAAATAAGTAAAAATGTTACAGATAGATATCAAAGGACAATGTTCGTTCTCCATACATTGTTCGCCTAAGAACCAACAATTTTGACATATTACTACCCGAAAGCGAAATAATACGATTCTGTGTGTAAGAACAATGATTCCTGATGGACACTTGCCATAAAATTAATGATTAAGAATACTAAATCACAGCGATTTTATAATATGTCGTTTATGACAACATGGCGTCTAATGTATTGTGTGAATGTATGAACGCCGATTCGCGAAAAATGTTTTATATTGTCGTCACGCCGAGTCGCAGCCAAATAGTATAAAATAATAGAACAAGTTTTAGAAATACAACTCGGCATTCCACTTTTATAATATGCCCACATATTGCACGTAAATAAACAACATGAATCGTAGGTTGTTTCCACCCTTGTCATCTGACACATGAAATAAACTCCTATTGTATTATAGATCTCGAAGCCGAATCGTATATAATAATAGAATGGGTTTTGGAGATCACTCGGGGTTCCACTTTTATAAAAAACCTATATATTGCATAAAAATAACACGAATCATGAGTTTTCTTTTCACCATTTACATCTGACACGAGATAACAAACTCCTATCTCCATGACTACCGTCGTAGTCTATGCCAAAGACTACAATATTTTAAGCAAGAAGTTTCAAACCTTAGCGGCTACAGTAACCCCTGGGCCACATACATCATGATAACATTCGGTCGACACCGGAACGAAGTCTTGCGATTATGCAAAAAAGCATCGTATTCTAGTGCGGCTATATCACGTTCAACCGGGGTTTTAATTCGACTAAATTCCTGACTAAAGACTGGAAGAAAATACGCCGCATTGTATGAGCACTTCGTGTTCGTTAAAGCGGCTTCAGATCTAGAGCCCACACAGTTTTCTTTCCAATAATATCCGCAAGTAGCGCTGCATGATCTTTACAACAAAAACGGCAATGGTTATTAAGGTGCCAAAATTATATGATTACTTTGGCACGGTATTATACACGTTCGAAGATTTGTCATTTTCATTCATTTCATCATCATCATCATCATTTCAGCCACAGGACGTCCACTACTAAACATAGGCCTTCTCCAATGACTTCCACATCGCACGGTTGGTAGCGGCCTGCATCCAGCGCCTTCCCGCTACCTTTATCAGGTCGTCGGTCCACCTTGTGGTGGGTTGACATTGCAGAATATGACTTTTGATAGGTTCATCATAGAATTCGGCGGGGATATCCTCACGGAGGAAGTTCGAAAAAGGGCGGAACAAGATCTTATAATAATGCAAGGCCGAAGCTGTAACGGGCGTGCTCCTACGTGTAATCCGGCGAGTATGCAATAAATAGTAATGTCTGGTAAATAGTGGTAATACGTATCGTTCGTTCGTTCGTTTCAGCCGAAAAGACGTCCACTGCTGGACAAAGGCCTCCCCCAAGGATTTCCACGAAGACCCATCCTGCACCGCTCGCATACAGGCACCTCCCGCGACCTTGACCAGATCGTCGGTCCACCTAGTAGGAGGCCTGCCCACGCTACGTCTTTCGGCTCGTGGTCGCCACTCAAGAACTTTCCTGCCCCAGCGGCCATCAGCTCTACGAGCTATGTGCCCCGCCCCGTCTATGTCTATATGCGCTACGATTACAGGGTATCATTTTGCATAGTCGCAAGACTTCACTCCGCTGCTGTCAAATCAATGTCGCATAATGTTATCGCAATGTGTGTGGCCCTTGGCCAAATCACAGAAGCCTATGCGAAGAAAGAGCACTTGAATGACAATGAAAATCAGGGTTACCATTTTATAAGATCTCCTCACTATTGAGGGTAACAAAGTAACATTAATAATCTAGCCATTAATTACATTTATTACCTATACGAGAAAGTAAAGCAACATGCGGTTTTATTTTAATTTGTAAAATATTTGTAACAGTTTGTTCTAAGTTTAGTTTTACAACAGTATTGCTGTTTCAGCTGTCACTGTGAAGCTTTGGGATAATAAATAAATAGAAAAAATATTAACATAAATATTTATTTAAGTTTTTATGTTCATTATCATAATATGCCAATTTAAGTTACACTGTGTGACAGTCTTTGACACTAAACAAACTCTTCAGCTTAATAATACCTACCTACAGGGCGTTTTTATAGTTACTCTTGCTGATGAAACAAGAAGGGTTGATTCTACTACTGAAATACAACTACTTTTCTTACAGGACCAATATCAAATTCTCAAAAAAATTCACATTCTCGTGATGGTGATAATTTCTATGGAGGGTTTTTTTTTTATATTCGGTCTCTTGGGATAAGTTATTCCATTTGAGCAGTAGAATTAATCCTTTTTATTTGATCACATATAAAAATAACACAAGTTTTTAGGAAAACTTCTTCTTTGGTATGGTATCACCACGGAGTTATAATGGCGGCAACTCTGTATCACTGACTTGTAACTTTCAAACAGTATGAATAATAAGGGCACCACATTGGTTTTCTATCTGAAAAAAGGCTTTCACTTTTAGTACTAACCCTTTAGCACTATTTCATTGAAATAAAAATACAATAAACGCACAGAAGACTGAAATTGAGTCAACTGACGTGACATTTATAATTTGTTGACATTATGACAGTTTGACAAGACTAGGGATTGAAAAAGTTTTAATTGAAAAAGTAAAATGACAATTTATTAAAACGATTCACAAGGATATAATCGATTAAAAATATTTATAAAATGTTCTGATACTTGCCTGTAGCGATTATCCAATCCTGGTTTCTACTGAAAAACTACCTCGTGGCAATTTTAATAAAATAATAAAATCTTTATCTTCTCTTTCACAATCTATAAAAGTTCATTTGGTCTATTATTATACATGCGCTATGAATGAGGGTTTTCGCGATTGAAAAATCCGCGAGATGGCAATACGTAGACGTGAGGTCCAAATGCTGCATGATTGGTTATTTTTGACATGACATTGACAGATATGTCAAAATCCACCAATCATGCAGCATTTGGACCTCGCGTATACGTATTGCCATCTCGCGGATTTTTCAATCGCGAAAACCCTCATTGGCATAGATTATAAGAGACTGGCAACTATACTAGGTTGATATATGTTTCTCTCACTTCAACTGGCATTGGATTCAACATCGGATTCTGACACTTTTACAGTTATGATACCATGAATATCAGTTTATGGTCCTAATTATTTTCATTTTATTTACGACCTTCGACCAGTTGGACACTTTAGATAGCTTCTTGTAATAGTGTCAATATCTTTTTAGCTTTTAACGCAAATCTAGTCTTCTAATCGATTTATTTTATTTTCAAAATCGATATTTTATTGTCTATGATGGCCGCAGGAACATCACTATACATGGACTCCCAGCAATAAAGTACGGTAATGCCTCGTACAGATTTTATGGGCAAAAATAATGGAACTTGATAGGTTTTAGACCATGCCACGCACCAAAACGTCCGGAAGTTGTAATAGTATTATAGAATAAACGTTAAAAGACTTATTTATTTAATTTTTCAATGCTTAAGTGTCCATTAGAATGAAAGGGTGCTTAATGTATTAAAAAAAATAGAAAATAATTATGATGGGTTAATGTTTTTGGGCGGTTTTTTAGGCGGTTTCTGACAATGTCCTTTGTCCAAAGCCACAACTATGCATCATCATCACTCATGGGTATGGTTTACAAGCTATTATTAAAAAAATGCAATTTAAATTATAACGAAGCTAGAATTTAAATACTTGCGACTGACTTAGCAGAAAAATAATAATTGGTATCTTTCGTATCAGCAAGAACAATGTACATTATTGTACATTTTGTAAAATTCTGATTAAATAAATTATTTACAACGTTATTGATCACTTGCCAATGTGCCAATCAACGGGCAAAAAATCGAGCAGTTATACTTAAATACTTTTCATATTATGGTCTCAGGAAACTCTAGTTGTCCTTTACTGTTCGTTGGTACTTAAAAGTGGGATAAGACACTAACTAGATGAGAACTTGTGACTTAGAAGAAACCGCAACAGCCGCCAACTTCATTGGCTGCCTTCTCAACCTACGCCGTTTTAATCTGTATGCCAAACAAAGTTACTGTACTGAAAACATACGAAATAGGTACTTAACTTTTTATCGATTTTCGCTTTTTTTCTCTTGCGCTGAGCAACCTTGTTTCTTGTCAAATCTTATAAGAGAAACATGAACTTTGTAGGATTTCATTAACTGGCGAATGTTTAATTATAACGTAAGTATAAATAAAATATCATTTTCAATCACGTAAAATTTTTACAGCTCCTGCGTTCCTGAAAAAAATGTGATAGACAATAACATAGATTGGACTTAGGGGGCGTCCATAAATTACGTGAGACAATTTTGGCCATTTTTCAACCCCCCCGCCCCCCTTGGTGAGATTTGGTGAGATTTTGCCTGACCCCCTCCTCCACCCCCCCAATCTCACGTGATATTTAATAAAATGCCTATTTTGCAATGTCTATGCTTCGATTCTATTAGATTTATATGAAAAAATCAGTAACCCAGTGTCGTCGTGCCACGCGCAGTGCAGGGTTCCGTAGCTTCCCGTCGTTTAGTAAGACAAGCAATTGCTTCAACCTAGGACCAGTTTTTTTATTCATAGTTAAAATAACTAATTGTTAAATTTGGCTACTAATGGTTAAATATTAATAAAATGTAAACTAACAGTTAAAAAATGTACTAAAAGTCAAGTTGAACATTGTTATAAAAACATTTTTTTCTGTTATTTAACCACTTGTCATTTAACATCTGTCAAATTTGACTATTGGTTACTTTAAATACGAATACTTAATATTTTCATACGTATGTAATGTCATTTTTTAGGGTTCCGTAGTCCTGACAAGGAATCCTTATAGGATATAATATATGTCTGTCTGTCTTTCCGAGGTTTCGCTTCGAAACTATTGGCACTGGGGAGCTGTAATTTTGTGAAGGTATGTATATTAATCACGCCGACAACATTTTTTCTAGGGTAGCTCCCCTGCATGTAAAGTGGGGATGAATTTTTTCATGGAAAACTATAACGGTTAAGATACATTACTTAGTTTAAAAGTAATAGTCATTTGACTCATGTATTATAAAATTTCTTAACCAGTAAAAATACCTTAGAAGAAAATATGAAAAATGACTTTAGACGAAGTAATTGCTTGCTTCTGAAATATATTCTGGTAACGACAGACAAGTACGGAACCCTACACTGCGCGTGGCACGACACGCACTTGACCAATTTTTTACGCAATAGCGATGCCGATGACGTTTTTTTTAAATTTCGGATTTTCTTAATTTCGACATTTATTCTGCATCTTTAGTATTCACAAATGCAGATGGAGGCATTTTTAGTTTAATTTGATTAGACGGTTTAGAATAAATTGTCATTATCATCATAAAAAAAAACATTTTTTTTACTTCAATTACCCAGTTTTCTGGCAATTTTATTCTATTTCTTGCGGGAAAAATTACGTGATATTTTCCGAGACCCCCCCTCTCCCCCACGTGAGATTTAGTGAGGTTTTCGTTGACCCCCTCCCCCCCCCCCCCCCTAAAAGTCTCACGTAATTTATGGACGCCCCCTTATCCTGAGATTTCTTTATTCATTTGTAAAAAGAAAAACATTTATTTAAGAATTTACCAAGGTACTTTAACTGGATTGACTGGAAATGTATTGCATTTGAAATTGTTAATATCTACTTGTAGATCTAATTGTATATTATTTTATTAATTAATTAACGAACCCTATTTACACAGTTCTAAATAAAGGAAATTAAAGAAATAAAACTGTTGAAAGTATTTATTATAATTTTATATTCAGGATATTTTATCAGGAGATATTATACATAATACAGAAAAGGGAATGTCTCTCAGTAAATCATGAATATCAAATACATTATTTACATTATATTTTATCTTTTTGTCATCCATACGTTGATTTTAGAGCTATTAATGGAAATATTCTTTTTCTAACGTTACTTAAACTAAAAATGCTTAAGGTAACTATGAACTTATTGGAACCAATAAGATGAAAATTCGATAGCTGATTTAATTTAAGTTAAGTTGACATAAAACAATTTGAAATGAAATTAAAAATAATATTATCAACCAAATTAGTCAATCAACTTTAGTTTCATTTCATAGTTTCGTCAAATAAATCCAATTTAAAAACATCTTTACATACATTGTTAACTTACTCAGTTAAATTATAACAATTAAAACATAAAATATAAGCAATTTACGGCTTTAATACGGTTGCCTACTTCAAATTAATTAAGTTGCGTTAATGAATTTTTAAAACAAAGAAGAAGTACTTGATTTATCCAATATTTTTATTACACTTTATTTGTTCTGTACATTTTCCTCCTTCATTTTAATTTAAATTAATAAAGCATAACGTTTTATGTTGTACTAAATTACTTTCTACTTCACAAAAAATCGGTAGCAAGTACCTATAACAACAGCTTGTCATAATATCAGTGAAAAAGTATCGGTAGAAAACACATTTTTCTAGAAAATTGTTTAATCAGTGATAAAAAGTATGGTTAAAAAATTATCAAAACCATTATGTACTTATGGTGTGAAATGCGACCAGATTATTATTGCCATATTTCAGTCAATCAATAAGTTTTATACTATCAATATCACAATTTATATTATAATTTATAATTATATTTCATATAGCATACATTATAGCATTCAACAATAATTTACAACTATTACACATGCCTTTATGATTTTATTTTACTCCTAGTTATTTATAATGAAAAAATATTTAATATTTATTTGGGTTAACAATAATAATGTACAGTTTATCTAAAATTTAACAGCAGCTACCTTTTAAATTGTGATCTAATATTGGAAATAATATACTTAATGGCTACGATAGCAATCTATTTTGGTATTAATTTGCGAAGAGCCGTGTCGGAACTCTTTCATCAATATCAATTTTCAGGTTAGGTCCTTGAAAATATTCAGTTATTACGCGTTTAGTGTAAGCCAAATTGTGTATTTACCTATCTACAGTCATGGTTATAAAGTTATCCTTTATTTTAATAGCAATACCATAGATTGTTCCCTCCGTGGTTTCTGCAATCGGTGGGACTTACGTCAAAGATTTCGATATGGGTTGAATCGATTTTGTACATTAAATAGTATAATCTACGTTAAACCTGCACGTAAAATTGTGAATGCTACCAATAAACTGTTGAAGGACAGTGAAGAAGAAAATGTTGTACAAGAGTTAACCCCTTCGAATTCGTTTATGTCGAATATTTTTCGTATCTTATTGCTAAGTTTCTGTTCCTTGACCATATTCGTAGCCAGATAATTGTGTGTTTTGTTTTTTGTAATATATTCATTCGATAGGTGCGGGGTTTTTGATGACACGTCGTCTACAACTAGTTCGTCTTCATCATCAGACCTGTCGGCAGATCCAAACTGGTTGTCAGGACCCTCGATGGGTGTGGAGTATTTGTAATCTTCCTTCTTGCTTGCAGGGCTTGTATTCCTTACGGTCGGGCCAGGAATTTCTGTAAAACATTTTAACATTAAAGAACTGATAGTATAGACTCGTGGCGTAGTATTAATAGTTCTCTTTTCAGTAGTTATTACTAATATTACCTACGTTAGGTATTGTTCCCCAGGCTAGCAAAGAACTACCTAATTTTTGATGAAAGTTAAAGTAATAAAGTAAGAAACAATGAGATATTAAGTCTAAACGTGTTATAACTCAATTGCTTAAAGGGTTGCTATTTTTTGTATGCCTTGTATCCTACCTCAAAAAACTCGCCTACAAAACCTAGACCTCATCAACGCGAGTGCAAAATCAAACCACAGGCTTGTGTTTGTCTTTCTAGCACACAAACGAATGGTCAAGCTAGGTAGATTGCTGTTGGCTATCTCAATATACCAATGCCCTAAGTAAAGCTGGAACCAAGATTCGTATGCATTTATAGTCCGTGCCAGTTTAAACTGGCTATTTTGTAATTTATTGTAGCCTACAGCTGTTAAAATCAACTCAAACAGAGATTGAACTGCCTCAGAATTCATAACATTTCTTCATTTTGAAATCAAAGATAGGTTTATTCGAATATCTAGGTATGTATTACATTTCATGATTCGACTTTATTAATTGAAAACATTGCCAGTTTCTATTAGCACAGATATTATTGCCTTGATTCAATTGTACGTATTTTTCGTTATGTTTCTTATAGTATAATAACTGTGTATTTTCGAATGTCTCTTATTTTACGTATCACAAGTCTAAAATGAATGACAGTTTTGACAGCAAACGGCTTGAAAATAGCAATTTCTTAGTGGGTTATGTTGATTTTGCTAGGTGCATCTTATCAAAATATAATAATGCGTTCCTTAAATGTTTATTATTTAAGGTAAATACATCTTCAAAACGTGTAAGAGTACTGTAACGCCACAGTTTCAATTAGCACCAATCTTATCGAAGCCATTAGGGCATTAATAGACCTATTCGATTCTCCTGGAATCGGCTCCAGCCTTAACGTAATCTCTCCATTAATTTACACTGGCAGATTAGCATTGGGCTTACTGAACCGACAATGAACAATAACTATCAGATAGCATCATTGCAAGGTGGTAATTAATGTGCTGGGTGTAATCCTATCAAAAGTTACAAAGGACTTTCATTACTATCAGCGATTAAACAAGCTAGAGTTTAGACAAATACTATCTCAGTATAATAACAAATTGAACATTTTTATAGGTTTGAGGCTCCATTCTGTTATGATCATTAAAATTTTATAGTTTTTTTAGCCGCTTGACTATTATAATTGTGGTGGTGAACCCACTAGTAAAACAAGCTTAACCATAGAACATAGAAACCTCTTTCTATGTTCTGTAAGCTTAACTTACCTCGAGGGGTTAACGGGACTATAAATTCATAAACTAGTAATTTGTATTTGCAAATCTAAATACATTTAAATAAGTCAAAGGTGACTGACTGACTGATTGACATAGTGATCTATCAACGCACAGCCCAAACCACTGGAAGGATAGGGCTGAAATTTGGCATGCAGTGCAGGTAGATGTTATGATGTAGGCATCCGCTAAGAAAGGATTTTACGAAACTCCATCCCTAAGGGGGTAAAACGGTATCCACGCGTACGAAGTCGCGGGCGGGCGCTAGTTAGTACCTAAATATTCTTTAAAAAATACATCTCGCATCACCACTTTTCGCATTCCTTTATTTTCCTATACAGGAATTAGATGAGTTCTATCAAAGGAACCACTTATCTTGAATAATTTATCTATCTCAATAGGTGCTGTGTAGTTTGTCACTTCATATGAAATAAAATAGAGGTCTATTGTAACTTAACAGAATTAGGTGACATGGCAACGTTATCGTTCCGGGAAAGTGTTTGTAGGTATTTAATAATATTAAAGCAATCTTGTAATTTTATTTCTCCGATAAGATTCAAGAAAGACTTCCACCAGTCCTTTGTCTGATGCTCGGTAATACAGGGATGTAGGTAGGTAGCCTTTACTTTGAAGCCTTGACTTTTGAAGTGTTAAGTGGCTGATTTTTATCTTTTAATAGAACATGACAAATTTTTGCTTTAGCACTTTTTGTCAAGGTTATAGGTACTATCTACTAGTATCAGCCATATTATGTAATTGTTTATTATTCTGAATAAAATAAAAATAAAATAACTAAAAGTTAGTTTTGGTGTGTGGATTTCCGTATACTGAGGAAATAATAGTTAGCAGTAACGTACCAATTATGAAATGATTCCAAAACATGAGTTGTTAAAAAAATCATGCATGCACTGATAACTTACAAAAAGCCGTTTTGGTGTTATCCAGTTCACCAAGGGAGTCCTGGGCTACCAGTGGTGGCCGCCCAGAATAGCGGCAGTCAGCTTCCTTGCGGTTAGGATCATTTAATATTTATACTAACTAACTACAGCGCTTACTGACAACTTACCATAAAGCCTGAAGATGCTATCCACTTCACCCAAGGAGTTCTTGGCAACGCAGCGGTAGCCGCCTACATCAGCTGCAATCAGCTTCCTTACCGTCATCAGTACCATGATTCATTCACCGAGAACGTACCAAGAAGTCCTATTGCCAACACGAAATAACTTCTTAAAGCCTGATGATGCTATCCACTTCACCCAGGGAGTTCTTCGCAACGCAGCGGTAACCACCCACGTCAGCTGCAGTCAGCTTCCTTACCATCAGTACCATGATATATTCACCGAGAACTTACCAAGAAGTTCTATAGCCAACACGAAATAACTTCTACCAACTACTTACCATAAAGCCTGATGATGCTATCCACTTCACCCAGGGAGTTCTTCGCAACGCAGCGGTACCCGCCCACGTCAGCTGCAGTCACCATCCTTATGGCGAACACCAAGCTACTTTTACCGATAACTTACCATAAAGCTGACGATGCTATCCACTTTACCCAGGGAGTTCTTGGCAACGCAGCGGTACTCACCAACTTTGTCTGCAGTCACCCTTCTTTTGGTTAGCGCCAAGCATCTTTTACCAATAACTTACCATAAAGCCTGATTATGCTATCCACTTCACCCAGGGAGTTCTTCGCAACGCAGCGGTAACCACCCACGTCAGCTGCAGTCAGCTTCCTGACGGTCAGCGCCATGCTGCTCTCAAAGGAGCTGATCACTGTGTTCACCACCTCGTACTTGCTTGACGATATCACCATTTCATCTGGTGAAGAAATATTTTATTAGCAAGGCAATAAATAAATTTTACAAGTTGATGTTAGTTACAAGTGAAGAACGTAAATGATTCCAATTGCCATAAATGTAAAATTAAAGCCTACCAAGAGACATACTCGTACATTTCATCATACTACTTTCGAACTACTTTAATTTAACAAATTAAAGTTTGAATGAGGTCTCTACACCCGTTGAAAGCGTAGCTGAATTAATTGGGTTGCATTTAATAAGACATGTATACTTTTAGTACCTATTCCTCGGTGATTTATGGGTTTGAACGTGTAAGTAATATGTTAACTGCTGCAAAAATATCAACGTGTCCTTTGCAAGCGTTGCAAAATGAACGATATTTTTCAAGAAGCTTCAGAGCGCTGACATTTCCTGCACCTTTTCAGCGGGGCCCAAACAATCCTTCTATTGGTAAATAAGTATGTCGTTCGCTCCGAGCCCCTAAGCCCCCAGCGCCTGTTGTCCGCAAATGATAAAGCGACTGGCTTTCTTATGAAAACACTGTTGCACCGCACTGCCGTGTAAATAGTCTCCCAGCTCCGCCCGCCCGAGTTATTGGAGGCAATAAAACAAGCCGCAAGATATTAAATTTTTCATCGCAAAAACCCTAAATTTTAACCCAAGGAAGTTACAACGATAACGCTTTTTTAATCTCAATCGAAACTTTGTTTACCCCGTGTACCTCCGCTCGCGACACCAAAGATGACCTTCAAACAAAATTATCCGACAACCCGAGCCCGCCGCTTCATTATAACAAGAAATTTCATCTCAATTAATGTCTAAAATAACACTGTAACACTCTTAATTACGCTCGAGTGAGGCCTGCTTAATTAACACTTACATGTCAGCGGGTCTAACATAGATTGATGACAAACGAAAATGACGATCCAGTGCTGTGCCCTTTTGGTTGGTTTTCGTTATGTACTTGTGAGAAAATGCCAGTCATGGGAGGCAAGTTCGTGGGAACAATGCCTGGAAACGCACCACGGATCATAACACAGAGTGGAGCAAGTTGGCCCTTAATGCGTTTTAACAATTAGCGCCAGCTCGGCGAGAATGGCTCGGGCCCACGTTTTTATCGTGCCACCGCACGGAGAGAATTTTTCATTAGTATGTAACTGTGAATAATAATTGTTATAGCTATATTTTAGTTGTATGTATAAGTTTTACTTCATTCCGGCAAAGCAACTTGTTTGATCATCCATGTTATACGCCAGCATTAAATGTTTCAACTTTGGGGTTCATTAAACCCTCGTTCAGCCAAGTCCATCAGACACTAAATGTTTATGTATTTTCCACTGGCAAAAATACTCTCACATCAAAAAATTAAAACAGCAGTCTACTACGACTACATCTGTGTTTGAAATCTTATGACTGTTTCCAAGAAAAACTTGATTATAAATATTGGTGTGTTGTGATCATTTCAAAATCTACTATCATAGATAATTCTGTAAGAATCGTGATATTGAGCTTAATTCTTCCGAATTTGATCAGCACAAATCAAACAGCAGCGTTTCAACTCTCTTTTTATTTACCTAACTTCCCGATTCTCATCATCAAAAAGCTAAATCTCCACTGGGCACTTAACCTTTACTTTTCAGGGTTATTCTCATTGGCTAACTAGATAATAAAGCAGTGAGATAATGTTACTGTAGCTAAGGCTGGAGTATCGGCTATTCCGTAGAAGTTATTATGACCGTTACGGCCCCTCCCTTAGGTTTTCAGCGGCTGTAAAGTCGCCAGTGAAATGGTGAAGGAAACACTGATAGCTTCAGGAACGGGGCCATCGACTATTGATATTGTGTTGAGAATTTAGTGCATCCATACTAGCTTTTGAGACCGTGTAGTTTTATTGTGGTTGAGAATAACACTACAAGTATTTCCTAGAAAATCTTGCGTTAAATTCAAAACCTAAGGTTATTTTTTTTGTATTTTTAGGCAACAGCAATGCCTAGTCATCTCGCTTTTCAGATTTTTTTCTGTTTAATGTTGTTTTTTTATACGAAATCTAAATAAGTTAAAATACCTACAGGTAAGTAAGTATTAAGCTGCTAATCTTGTTGCTGCTAATCTGCTTACAGATTATTATTTTAAAATTTTTAAATTTTTATTTGGAAAGCTTCTGTACTTTTTGAGCGACTTCAATATTACTTCCGTAGAAAAGCAAGTACGAAGGAGAAGGTAACTAATAACGTGGTTTCAAGGAATGATGTAAACAATTTAATATTCAACCTAGCTTAGCATGTGTATTTGGAACTTTATTATAATTTTGTTATGAGTGAAGGTATATAGACTTTTCTAGCCATAGACCAATTAGTAGGTACTACCAAACACTGAAAGGCTTATTACAAAAAGTTAAACGCCTGCTGAATACCTGTTTAAATTATAATTTATTATGGAAATGACATTTTAAATCAATGTTTAACGTATGTTAAACTTTTTTGTAATAAGGCCCTGATACTCTAACATAATTTGGCGAGCGTAAAACTCCACGTCACCCGCACATGTATATATTTTACTCCCAATGTTTTATGACGTCACGTATTCTCCATTTCGGATGAGCGCCAAGCATAATGTGGAACTTAAATTTTCCAGAAGCTCAAAACTCGGTCCCATTGAAAATTAACCCGTAAATTTCACGCGACAACTGCCGAGTAGAGAACTTTGCGAAACCGCCGTCGGCTGCGGGGCGAAGTAACACCTAGTATCGTATCCAGCTCATTACGGCTTACTTTTTAGTATGAAACGCGCAGTGTACTGATAAATTATCACGTTTTACCTCGAGGATTTGGCTAGCAAAAACACTATTATGATAACCAGTAATGTATTTCATATCACTAGTTGTCGTCTGTTGAATCTCATATGTATCAAATATTAATTTGCTGCTAGAAGCTAATCACAAATGTCTTTATACTACAAAAGTCCCCAAATGTAGTGACTCCTTTCCATATTTCAGAAACGAAACGACTTGTGAATTGTGATGTATAATGCTCGTCCTCACTGAATACGTAAGAACATTCGGCTGGTACGTTCCGTACCCAGATTTCCTTGACACATAACATCCAATGTTACGCGGTGAGATACCACCAAATATGTTTTATTACGCAACTTTCAGCTTTATATTAGCCGTATGTCACTAATGGATTTTTCACTGAGACACGTGTACTTTTATTATGATTCCCGAACGGTAATGTTTCTACTTTTCAATGTTATTGGAACATTCGGTTTTATACGGCAGAGATACGAGCTCAAGTCTTCGTGATGCGCTCGTTTATTAAAACTGAATTTATGCATTCAAAAAGATCACACAAATTAGGTTTGCGCTTCATATTTTCATATTGCTAGGAAACGATTTATGTGAATATCTCGTATCTGTAAAGAATTTTATATGAAACCGGGTAGGATGGGAGCTCTCATCTCTTACGTGGCAATGTGAATAAAATATGGATTCATCAGTTGAATAAACGAACATTTCGTGCTTGAATAACGTTGTGTTCACGTTAGGTGTGTAATGATCACCTGGCTTTGTATTTGAATGTTTTCTCAAAACCGAAACGCAAGATGAGAAATTGAGTTGGTGAGACCTAGTTAGAAATGAATGAAAAACGCAAGTTGGAATGTTTTGAGGAATTAAAGCGATTAACGTTTAAGTTTTCCTTTCAATCATGGCACAATTTATTTTTAGAATTCAGAGAAGTTACCCAAAATTTTTACTCATTTGACAGAAACCTCATTAGCAATTATAAACTAACTTTTTGTTCGATAGAAGTTGGAAAATGACGGAGGCGGAATATAAAATCAATTTTAATAAGTAAACTGATCCTAACAGAATTCCAAACTATGTAGTTACAATTAAAAACGTAGGATCTATCGGATGATGTTAGATGGGTAATTTCGTGAAATTATTCTGTATACGAACTCTACGTTAGCTAATATTTATTTGCGGTAGTCCTGTGGGAGAGACCCAATTACCACATTGTCAATTACGTCACGAGCTTCGGGAAGGACTATATTTTAAAATGTAAAGCAAAAACCAGTAAAAACTTGATTAAAATAGTACTTTTACGTAGCGTATTTTCAAAATGTCACATATAGGCCAGTAGAATTAAACACAAAAATTGATTAAATCGGAAATAATTCATACAAAAGATTTTTTTGCTTTAATGGCTTCATTGGTTGCCCATTAAGACTCTCCTAAGTTTTCGACTTCGACGGAGTTGTGCTTAAGTGGTGGGGGCCCCCGAAAGCGGCGTTTTTTCGGTTTTCCGGTTATACCGCGTAAAGGACTTACCCTATCGAAAAGTGGTCTTCATGACGGTTGAAGGGCACTTAATCCTGCATTGAATAAGACCAAATTCATATTATTTGGACAAACCGTTCTCGCGCTAAAGTTCGGCAAAGTAGAAAATATACGTATAATTAATGACCCTCTCCACGTCCAATGGCTTGTTACCCACATGCTTCCAAACCTTGTAAAGGGTCGCCTTAATCAGTGTAACCCTAACAAGGCTCACGAGTTTGATTCGCTTATCCTTGTTCGTCCCAGCCGTTCCTTAACTGCGGTTGCTGCACCTCTTCCTGACACTCTCCTGAACGACTCTGTGTTACCTAATGTGGCTGCCTCTCTTCCTTGTACCCTCCTGTACAATTGCATTGCTTAGCTATATGCCTGGTCCAAGGTTCGACGCCACAAAATCAACTTTGTACGCGTGAAAATACACTCAACATCAAATAAACCGCACCTTCCGCGACGCGAACTTTAAAGATTTTCTTCTGACACAATCATGGTACCCCAACAATATTGGTGTTATTTGAAAGCCCAATAAATATCCTTAAAGAAAAATATATTTCATTTTTAAATAAATGATTAACATATACCATAAATGTGACTTGAAAATTGACCTCACTTTGGGCTCACCTCTGGGATCAATTAGACCAATTTTTATGGTTATAAAACCAAATAAAGATCTCACGTGTCTTCATTAACCGATGGATAGCGATTAATCCCAACTTAACAGTTTTATAGTCATAAAAAATGGCTATAGCGTAACTACCTATTTTTTGAAGAAGTGACTCTGGATCCTTGTAAAGACACATTTTTGGGGTTAAAACCATTCCTTTAATAAAATGAAGTTTAGAACTAGGCTTTCAAATGGTACCAATGTTGGTGGGAAGTGGGGATGCATACGTTTGATAAGTGCTTGTCGCGGGAGGTGCGATTTATTTGATGCCGAGTGTAGTTTAAATACTATTTTCCGTGCTTGCAACATTTTTCTTTACTGCTTCGCCTCTATTAGTCGTAGAGTGATTGTATATATCTTATAGCCTTCCTCAATGTATGAGCTATTCAACACAAAAATAATGATTTCAATCAAACTAGTAATTCTTAAGATTAGCGCGTTCAAACAAACAAACAAAAAACTCTTCAGCGTTTTAATATGAACTTGTTGTTGTTGATTTTTGGCGTCGAACCTTAGACCAGGCATACGGCTAGGCAACGTAGTCATGCAGGAGGATACAAGGAAGAGGGGCAGCCACAGTAGGTAACACAGAGTCGTTCAGGTGTGTGCCAGGAAGAGGTGCAGCAACCGCAGTTAAGGAACGGCTGGGTCGAACAAGGATAGGCGCATCAAGCTCGTAAGCCTTGATAGGGTTACACTGGTTGAGGTGGCCCTTTTCAAGACTTGGAAGCCTGTGGGTAACAAACCATTGGACGTGGAGAGGGTCATTAATTATACGCATATTTTCTACTTTGCCGAACATTAGCGCGAGAACGGTTTGTCCAAAACATATGAATTTGGTCTTATTCAATGCAGGATTAAGTGCCCTTCAACCGTCATGAAGACCACTTTTTGATAGGGTAAGTCCTTTACGCGGTATAACCGGAAAACCGAAAAAATGCCTCTTTCGGGGGCCCCCATCACTTAAGCACAACTCCGTCGAAGTCGAAAACTTAGGAGAGTCTTAATGGGCAACCAATGAAGCCATTAAAACATTAAAATCTTTTGTAGGAATTATTTCCGATTTAAAAGCTAATTCTAGTGCTTTTTGTTTATTGTAATAAAGTTGTAACAAATAAGGAACTGAATCATTATCTGGGAGGGATTTTCAGAGTGTTTACGGGAATAAAAGTTTTTTATCGCGTCACGGGCAGAGTAAGGAGTGTCGTTATGTCGCCAAGCGCCGTGTTTGGTTTAGAGTCCCGGGGGAAGAATGTCCGTCAGTTATATTTTTCATGCTTGCTGTTGACGCATCTTTCGCTACATTGCTTTTGTGTATTAAAGATTAAACTAGTAGAGTCCTTAGGGAAAATTTAATGATTTAATGAATGGCAGAATTATAAAATCAACACTGAATACTTGTTGCTAATTCACTCGAAACATAAACTCAATACAAATTCGTCTCTATGGAGGAGTGTTACTTAATTATCGCAAAAACATTTCTGTATGAAAAATGCGAGTCTTTTTCCCCGGCTAAAAAGTGTAATTATAGAAATTTTATTTTACGATAATATAGGTTTGAGGCTTTAAATAGGCGCTAAAAGCAAAGGGAAGGGAGCCAACGACGTGAATATTATAATTATGGGATTTTCCTCGACTCTTTCCTTCTTTTGCAAATTGTTCGCGTTTTTTTTTTGGCGAAATGCGAATGGGCGGGTGACGCTTGAAAGTAATGAGATATTAAGTTTTAATTTACGAGTGCGTCTGATTCAAATTGTGGATTGAACTATTGTGGGAAGACAATGGCGTTTACTTCCGTGTCAGTGGGCTAGGCACTTAGAGAGAAGCTGTGCAGGAATACTTTTCAAATTACCTTCTATAGTAGCTAGTGGTATTCTAGAATAGAGTTAATAACTTCAAAAACACAATGAGTACGTCAAATTATATGTAATACGTTACATTGTTGACCTTAATAGCATTATTATTACCAACGTATTTTCCATAATCACAATACAATAAACAATAATAGTCATTCAATCACTGCGTAAATGAATAATTACGAGTTATTGTGAGTAACGAGTGTAATACGAGTATGCTCTTTGGAAAGAACATTAATGTACTCAGATTACTGCCATGAAGTTTCCACATCATTCGACTTTTTTTTGGCAAATACAAAATATTTTTATTCGTTTCTTTTGTTACTCTTTTAAAAATAAAAAAATTTCCGTGTATATCTTAAGATTGTGTTTAAGTGTATTACAGAAAATAAAGGCATCCCCTTTTAGGGTAATACGATAGATACATCATATTGCTGACAGTATCATCTAAGTTGATAATAAATTGTCCCTGAGTCGTATTTATCATTTAATTTTAATAATATTTTAACACCATGACACAGATTAAAATCAATGCAGTGTGACTTTAATTGGCTTCACACATCATACAAAGCAGTGATAAAAAATTTAAGCCTTCGAGACGTTTTATGAAAGACATAAATTAATTAATTTACTATTTGACGGCAACATACAACAACACCGTAGACTACAGCATTATCAAATAGTTTAGTATAATCCTTTAACGTAGGCAAGTTAGCAATCGCAGTTACCCAGTTGGTACAGTCCGGTCGGTGCGGAAACTTGCCGAATCAAAAGCTTGATTAGACTTGTTGGAATGTTTGTTATAACTGTACTCCAGTTACTGGATCCATGTAAACTAGTGATGGCCTGGTTAAGATAGTTTTGCATGATGTTAATGAAAATATTTTTAAATTAATTTAAATGTTTATTATTTTAAATGTTTAGGGAAAGCCTTTGTTCAGGAGCGGACTTCCGTTGACTGACACTGATATTTTTATTACTACAATTATTAAAAGTTATTAGTATTTAGATACTGCGCGGAACCAGAGTGACGGACATAGCCCGCAGAATCGCTAAAATCAAGTGGCAGTGGGCGGGGTACATAGCTCGTAGAGCTGATGGCCGCTGGGGCAGGAAAGTTCTTGAGTGGCGACCACGACGAGCCGGAAGACGTAGCGTGGGCAGGCCTCCCACTAGGTGGACCGACGATCTGGTGAAGGTCGCGGGAGGTGCCTGGATGCGGGCGGCGCAGGACCAGTCTTCGTGGAAATCCTTGGAGGAGGCCTTTGTCCAGCAGTGGACGTCTTTCGGCTGAAACGACGACTGGGCTTCCGCCCAGTGCTCATTGGAGTATATTTATTGTGTCATTATTATACGTTTGTTTATATGTTTAAATTCCTACTACCTTCACGTCTGTCTTCTGTCTCCCTAGATTGTCTACAAGAGATCGCTTGCCGTGCCGTCTCTTTCATGCAAGATCTTGTTTTGTTTGGTATACAATAAATTCGGCCTTCAAAAAAGAAGCAAATTAGGTTGAAAGAATCATCACGTTTTTCCCTAAAATAAAAACAGACTAGTGGAAATTGACTTTAAAGCCAATCCCCAATTCTGCGGTCTCATGAATAAGACAAGGCTAGCACCGTTTTGAGAACCAAAGCGAGATTGCCATTCGATTCCCCAAAGGGGGCGCTGTGAAGTGGCTTGTTTAGATATGTACAGGGAAAGTTCTTAAGGAGCCGATGTGGGGCGGTAATGTGAATAGGAGCATTGGAGCAAGTCGACAAAATATCAAGTAAAGGCTGAATAGGTACTTTTTTTGCTAACATAAGTTTAAAAAAAGTCTTCTTTGTGTTAAGAAAAACTTATTTTTAATTTTGAAAAGTGGCCAGTATCACGAATTTTGGATACAAAGTAAGCCTAGCAGCCAAGGACTTTTTGTCGGCCGATAGTTGAGTCGTGCGAGTAATCAGTATGTCACACGCACATTACACCGGTATATCATCGGCCGATTCTTCATACAGATTAGAATAGAGGCCCAACTATCAGCTGACTAAAATTCTGTAGTCTGCTAGGTTAATAGTTAGTTTCTACCAACAGTTAAGAAGTCATCTGCATAAAGTGCTAAATAAAAAAAAATCACAACCTTGGTACAATGAAGACGATATAAACAATCACACACTAGCTTACTGGTGAGATAAGCTGAACTGTGTAACTATTGTAACATCTACCTTATTGTATTACCTTGTATCGGTGAATAAAATAAATGATCTTTTATCTTAAAACAAAACTTAAAATAATACTCTTAGCTTTTCTAATAATCCAACTCAAACTTTAGATGTAAGTCTCATTGTTTACAATAGTTGTATAGTTTTAGGCTAAATTGATTTTAAATATTGTATTACAAAATTACTCACTTGAGTCTCTAACCCAGTAGTTGATGGATTTCGGTGATGATTCCACATAGCACTCCAGGGTGACGTCAGTCCCGAGAGGAGCACCCACCAGTTGGTTTGGCACTTGTATCACGGGGTGAACTAAAACAAATATCGTCATCATCATCATCATGTCATTTAGTAGCCACTGCAGGACCATGAATCTCTGTAATTTAGCACAGGCAAATGGTGGATTGAGCCTATACACAACCACCCACACCCTGGCCAGACGGGATGACATGGCCAGACAAGTGACAATCATCATGAGGCACTATGATTGTCCTTTAGTCACCTTTTGTAAACTGTAAGAGTGAGAGTATGGTCGTATTCTACTCTGTGAAAAGTACATGATGTCAAAAAATTCATTATAAAATATTGTCTCTAAAATAAGTCAAATTAGGCTTTGTTGTTTCTTACTAAGTACTAACTTTAGAATTTGATCAAATCTCAAGAATAAAAAACGCAAAATAATTTGATTAAAAACTTGGATGGAAACATCCAAGTTAAGAACTAACGACTAAAATTATAACAGGGATTTCTTGTGAATACCATTCCTAAACAAAAGCAACTTCTTCATCACTCATTAAATACAAATTAGAACACTAATATTAAAGTTAAATCTAGCCTGAAAGCACAATGTCCGCTTGAGTTGACGTGAAGACACAAACAGTCTTAACAGGCTGAAAATAATTAAAAGCTACTACTTGCCGAAATTAAATAACACCATTAATAACAAGCACCCCCGAAAGTTGCCGAGATAAACAACAATTACCAAGAATTTCTCGCAGAACCTATTTCGTCTCTGAATGAGCTAAGAAAAAAGGAGATTTCGTCCAAAAATGTTTCCTTAAGGTTACTTGCGCCAATGGTTAAGTGATAAATCTTAGGTAAGTTATTAATAAAGAACAGTTGTTTCGTGTTTGATAGATATGTGTAATAATGGAACAAATCATCTTATTAGGACTGATGGAACTCATCGCGATTCTGATTTACTATGTTCAACGCAACGCAATCATCGCAAATCGAAGTCGGTCTGCTAGATTTGTTTGCAAAAATGTATTATAGGTATAATTAATTTTAGAAATAATTACAACATTATTATTGGAAATTAGTATAAATAAATCTCTGTTCAATACATCAAAAGTAATAACTCAGCTAATTCTCGTATAAACGAATAATATAGTAGGAGGTACCTAATTAAGTCTATCAAACTGATTTAATACGATTTTGCCAGATCTATTAAAATATTCAATTTTAAAGTTACAACAATGAATGCTTTAAACTTAAAGTAAATAAATAAATCTTGATGGGATGCGTTTAGTGGCAGTTTAGGCAAGCGGTCATAAGGTTAACTGAATTTTATTTTTTAGAAAATAGAAGTAGAAACATAGCCCTTATGTTCTAAGACTCACAGTGTACTTTGATCTGGATCCGCTTGCTGACGGACGGCGGGACCCCATTGCTGGCGATGCACAAGTAGGCGCCCATGTCGGAGCGCGATATCTTCGTCAGAGTCAACACTTCTTCCTCGTACATCTGGACTGGTAGTGAAATATTTTATATTAATAAAGATTCTGTGTTTTTATTATAGAATTATTGAATAAAAGCAAAAAAAAAAACAACTGCGTAAAAAATTGAGGCATCA
Source organism: Ostrinia nubilalis (assembly GCF_963855985.1). Classification (NCBI taxonomy): domain Eukaryota; kingdom Metazoa; phylum Arthropoda; class Insecta; order Lepidoptera; family Crambidae; genus Ostrinia; species Ostrinia nubilalis. The sequence goes on along the minus strand of NC_087088.1, from coordinate 8,518,968 downwards.
ATGACTAGTTTTTTGTTGGTGATAAGTATTTACTTTACTTTAGTTAACAATTAATGCCTTTTACATAAGTAGGCCAGCTTTACAGAAGTACAACTTTATATTTAGTAACTATGGTATAGAATATTTTAATGTAGAGCTTAATAGACATTTTAATTCTTTGGGCAGTTAAATGAAGTAAAAATTAAGTTCTTTGTAAAGCTCTGAAAATTTTAATATTTTTATAGTCAGTTTAGAGAATCGCACTTTTAAATATACATTAGATTTTGATGGCATTTCAAAATTCACTTGTTTAGAGACAAGATAGGTACATAAACTTGTATTGGATAGACTGTATATTTTATTTTTCTGTCCAAGTATGTTACCATCCCGGAAAACACACTGTCTCGAGGGACGCGATAACGTTTCTGTGCAAACTGGATCTTCCTTCATGTTTGACAAGGTCTTCCGTTGGATCAGTGGATTACAAAAATGCGGTATTTAAAATATTTATAAGTTTTATTTCTAATCTAAATGTTGAGTAGGATCTTTTCATCCACGAAGACGCGCCCCACCATTCTTCCGCTGATGTTTAAGTGTTATCGGTACACGCTAATTATCGACACTACAATAATGACGGTCGGATTGCTCGCATCAGACTCCCCGCACCCCGCGCGTCTCTCGACCAAAAATTGGTGGGGTGCGTCTTCGTAGATGAAACGAGCTATATTTTGATTCTTTTCCTGGCGGAGTTAAGAATTATATTTGTGTACCTTTTGTTTTTCCTCCATGAGGGTCCCTAATGACAATATCCGCTCCATCTTCTCTCCTCCACATGATCCTGGGTTCTGGCATGCCCCGGGCCCGACAGACCACTTTAGCAGTTCCACCTTCAGGAACCATGACATCTCCTGACGTTTCTTCAGGAACGAAGTCGGGAGGTATCACCACATCCAGAAAGCCCATCTAGCAAGAAAAAGAGGCATTTAATGTTGACCTTGCAAGAAAATGGACTATAAAAGTTTGTCAAAGTAAATCTGGGATTACTGTTTTAATAGAAAATAAATACAGAACATACTCGTACTTACTAACTGTCACTAGTGAAATAGTATTCTGTAGAAGGAAGGTTTTAGGAATAATGAAAAAAGATTTAGGAATAATAAAAATTTCATTTCATGTTTTATGAATTTTGTTGTAGTTGTTGCGGGCTAGGCTAGACAAAATAAAATAGAAGCAGGTCTCGAAAAAAATTAAATCTATAATATGAAAATAAATCGCAAAATGTGTTGGTAAGCGCATAACTCAACAACGCCTGGACCGATCTTATCAATTCTTTATTTTAAATGTTCGTTCAAGTCGAAAAACCCTAAAACAGCCCTTTTTTTAAGCGGGCGAAGTTGCGGGCGGAAAGCTAGTACGATATAAAAATCACGTTACCTATCAAGTAACCATTTAATCACGTCTACCTAATCTTGATACTTGACCGACTAACTATGGACAACAGACCGATCTCGAAAATAATTTTTGAAACAGTGCATGCAGCAGGGCAGGGCGTCATGCCGCGTCGACGCGACGTCTGCGTCAACGCCGCGCTGTCTGCGCTGTCGCCGCGCGATTTATGCCGTTATCAGGCCCGCATATAAATTACACAGAAGCGCAATAATTTAGGAGCACCACGCACGAATCATTACCCGCTGCGTTTCCAGCTGCACTTTAATTCACTTTATCTCACAAACGCTCAACGTAATTGCATTCGTTGATAGCGAGTACTCACAATTTGATCGCCCGCCGAGTTTTATTAAAGAAAGTTCCCGCATTGTACGATAATCTAGATGGCTTTGATACTGTGTCACGGAACGTCATTAAATTCATAGTTATTTTATAGTGCTACAAAAATGTTTGAGGTAAAAAAGAGTGTGATGGACATAAAATATACCCCAGATACAAGCTGCAGATGGAAGTCTTACGGCAACTACAGAATGATCATATGGGCCTGGATGGTAAACGAAGTGGGGCTCATGTTAATAGCGACGGATATATCTCACAGTGGCTTCTACATATACGCAATGTTACATATCCTTTCAGTTATATTCATAGGAATACCACTCATCTATTCCGAAATTTGTTTGTCTCAATACACAAATAACGGAGTCATATCAATATGGAATTTTCTACCGATTCTCCGACCTGTCGGTTATGGGACTATTTATTTAGTTTTACTGAAATCAGTATACATCACAGCTGTGACGTCTTGGTACCTGCAATATACATTCTACGCTGCACTCGACCCACCGCCTTGGTTTGTCTGCGATGATTTCAATACCACAAAATGTATGGTGAAAAGAGTCAACGTGTCAATTTTCCAGCACTGCCTTGAAGCTCAGATACTGTTTGACGATGACTGCGGCGTGCAAACTGCAAGTAGCTGGTTTTTCGAGCGCGAGATCGGGAACAATAACACAAAGAACTCGTGGTACTGTGCACTTGCGTGGAAGTCAATTATAGCGAGTGTTTCAATAAGTACTGTAATTTTCGTTTTATCGCTGCGGAAAGAAAAATTCATTCAAATAACAGTGAAGCTTCTGGCGGTATACGTTTCGGTTGTGATGCTTCTGTTGCTGTGTGTAGCACTGTCTACGAGCGGCGCGTGGTACGCGACGCTAATAACAATAGACTGGGACAAGTACAACTTCCTCGACTGCTATAAATCCATTACCCGTGGTTTTCTTTCAGTGGGAACTGGTTTCGGGATAATTGGCTTCTTATCGCGGGATGCTCCCTTCCGCAGCCCCGCCACAATGACCTCCATCACAGCACCTTTATTCTCGGTTTTCGTCACTATTATGTACGCGCTGATTTTATTTAGCGGCATAAAAACCATGTCTTATTACCACGGTGAGGAGGAAAACGTGATAGAAATGGGTTTTAGCAGCTATTTTTTACAATTCGCATCGGTTTCGGAGGTGTTGAGTTATTTTGACGAAACACCCCTCTGGGGATTTATGTGGTTTTCATCTGTTTTTCTAGCTCTGTTTGTTAATACATGGTTACTGAATTTCTTTTTGAGAGACCTTGTCAAAGAAAATATTCGTTTCGCACAGCATCATACAGGGCTGTGTAATATTATAATCACAGTATTAATGTGTGTGATGTCTTGGCCTCTATTCTGCTCTGATATTACGGGCGCTTTTACGGATGCAATAGAGATAATACAAATCTTAAGCAGCTTTTTCCTATCTATCTCATTATACTGGATATATGGGCTCCACAATCACAACGTTGATATCATTTTCATGACAGGTATAAAGGCCAGCTACTTTTGGAAATTGACGTGGTTAATTAACCCCGTGTTGATTTTTTCTTTGTTGTACGCTAAGTTTTTAACTTTGGAAGCTGCAGAGTATGAAGATTCTATTTACCTAGACGAGCCCATTTCACTGTATTACGATATATTGATAGTTTACGTCCTTGTGGCGATATATGGCTGCGTTATTTTATTTGGTGTTATAATTGAATTAGTAATTTATTATCGCCATGGCATGATCCGGGAAGTTTTTACGCCGAGCGAAGATTGGGGGCCGAGTGATAGGATTTTGTTTAAAAGTAGAAATATGTTTGTGCCCGAAATAATGACGAGGGAATTCCTATACAGACAGGTTCGGATACACGGGTATACTAGAAGGCAAAAAGCTGCGGTACGACAGAAGCAAATAGAGAATCTAGTTACTGATTCGTCAAGTGACGGGACGGAGTGGAGTGCTATGACTTCGAATTAAATGGATTGTTACCTGGCTCTTCATGGGGTCTGTGTTTATCTGGCACATGTATTGACCGCGGTCCTCCTCTTGAACGTTTCGTATGTGAAGGTTCCAGACGGTCAGTCCGTTGTGTGACACACCCACTCTGTGGTTGTTTGTTATTACGTGAATGTGTATCGCTTGTATTGCTTTGGTGTCTGCTTTTACCCACCCAACCTGTAAAAAATATTACAATAAAATATCTGAGAATATAATGCATATTATATTTGGTTTTATTTTATTATACATTACCCTGTATCCGCCTAGATTTTGAACTAGGCATTTAAAAGTGGCATCTCGGCCGACTGGCACAGTTAAGTTTGTGATTGGTTCCGCAAACTCCGGTTGAAACGCTTCACCTGTATAAGAAAAAATCATATCTATCAAACAGTAGGTAGTATGCAACTTTTACTTACATTTAGGTATTATAGCTACATGTTTGTAACAAGAGAGCATCAACATTATTTATTACACAGATCCGTAAAACATGTTTAAAATGATGAATCTTAAATCAATTAGATTTTCAGGAAAGATCACATACAATAGAGACATGTCAGCCGTCTATTGCACAATCTGACACTAAGTTCGGTAATTTCGGTGGCTACAAAAATGAAAACTAAGAAGTGGTAGAAAAAACTGACATATAGGCTCATCAGTGATACCTACACTTACTACATTTTAAGAGTTAAAAAATGTCATACCAACAAATTTCGAGTTGGGTCCCAGCATGAAAACGGCCAGTAAACATAACGCCCAACAAGACTGCTGCATATTTTTAGCAACTGATCCTCTACTCCGCCCCGAAGCTTGGGATCTCCATGAGACTGCAACAAAGGCAAATTATTAACATATTTCACGGTTTACACTGCTTATTCCGACCGTATAAAATGAAAATGATCTAGGTAGGTAATAAATTACACGTTTTATTACTTCGCCACGAATGCTTGCTAGACTTGCCTTGAGGTAAGATGGTATTCCCCGTGGAACAAATTAGGTGAAAATTAATACTGAAATTAACATTAAAACGTAAAGGTAGTAAATGTGATAAAATAGGTCTTTACTGTTGGTGATAGACTGTCAGAAGACGACAGCACACCAAGCTTAACCGAGGTATGGTTACAATATACTACATACCCCTAAATTGTATAGTCTGGTGCATTAATTATACTAGTGAGACGTACCTACCTAGGATCTAAGCACTAGACTACGAACAATTCATCTAATATACGAGCATCCGTAACATTTCCTTCTATTACAAACGCTACCTAATTTAGTAGCAAAATATAAGAATAACTCTGAGATAATTATGTCATATGAACTCGACAACCAAAACAAAATTGCGCACATTTACGTACAGGTACCGGCACATGCATTTATCGTAATTAGGAGCATGTGCGATACGGGAACGGCGCACATTCGCATCACTTTTGCCATTTCATCAGTCAATAATGATTTGATGTTGGGTTGTCTGCGCGGCCTTCTAAATCGAAACCTTTGCGAAACGAGCTCGGATGTGAACGCGCAACTAAGTAACTTAGTACTAAACTACGAACAATAAAATTAATCTATTACTATACTAGGAGCGTGCGTAACACTTCCACAAACCTAATTTAGTACTAAAATTATAAGAACAACTATATAATGAGCTAATTAAGGCTGAGTTGCACCATCTTACTTTAACTTTGACAAACGTCAAAAATCTGTCAAACTCCATACAAAAAGCACCGGTTATCGTTATAAGTAGTTACGGTCAAAGTTAGGTGGTGCAACTCAGCCTAAGTATGTCAAATATTATGAACAACGACATCCAAAACAGTATTGCGTAGGTACATAACGTGCCGGCATGCACTCATTGTAATTAGGAGCACAGGAGCGTGTGCGATACGGGAACGGCGCACATTCGCATCCCTTCCGTATCATTTTTGCGATTTCATCAGTCAATAATGATTTGATGTTGGGTTGTCTGCGCGGCCTTCTAAATCGGAGCCGCCGCTTTGTGAACGAGCGAAACGAGCGAGGATGCGATCGCGCACCGGTAACTACTTTTCCGTAAAAGTGCGATAATGCTTGAGAAAAATTCGAGGCACATCGCCGCGGCCATTGCGATACGACCGACATATTGGAGTTAGCGGTTGCCCACGCAGATATCTTTTGCCCGACATTGATATTGGAAAGTTGGGATATATGTATTTTTGGAACACAAACAGTTACGTAGAAAAATATGTCTATAAATATTATTTACTTTGTTACAGACTGGTACTCGTATGTATGTAAAATTATCCTGAACAGTGCGAACTACAGAAACTGACGTTAGATTAGGCTTTTGTTCTTACAGATTCAAACTCTAACTGACGGTTTCTAAGACTGGGTTGTACCATCTTACTTTAAGTTTGACAAACGTCAAAAATCTGTCAAACTCCATACAAAAAGCACCGGTTATCGTCATAGTTATCGTTAAAGTTAGGTGGTGCAACTCAGCCTAAGAGGGTGGCATAATAATTAAGATTTGTGATTGTTAACGAATGATATAAATAAGCGAATAAGTTAACAATAACTACTACCAAACAAGTAACCAAGGCGCTATCTTACCACCTAAGCCAGTTTGTACTGCTATGACTTGAACGGATGGACGTACTTAAAACACTCTTGACTCAAGTAACAAATAAATCGTCATGCTCATCCAAGTATTCATAACTTCAAACTTTTACTGTGGCTTTAGCTGAGTTGCACCATCTCACTTGAACATTGACAAACGTCAAAAATCCGTCAAAGTCCATACAAAAAGCACCGGTTATTGTTAATTTTACGGTTTAAATAAGGTAGTGCAACTCAGCCTAAGAGAACTACATAATAATATTATTCATCACATTATGCTAAAATAATTATGAAGAACCATTAAGTCTAAGGGAAGATTGTATATTGTTGATGTCTTATGGCTAATAAAGATGATGAATTTGACTCTAAATATGGAACTACTCTGATCGTATTAACAAAGCCTTGTTCTCGGATTGCGAGTGTCTGGTTCCATATGCCTACTAAACGATAACGATCGCAGCAGATGAGCCTATTTATAGACAGTTTAAACATAGAATACCTTGTCCTAGTACCTACTTACCTAGTTACATTAAGTAGACTTGGTATTGTTATTAGCAATGAGCTAATGTCTTTTGTTTAATACAACTTTTAGGTTGAGTTGCACCATCTTACTTTAACTTTAACAAACGACAAAAATCTGTTAAACTCCATACAAAAAACACCGGCCGTTGTTATAGTCACCTCAGCCGGCAGTTGGTGCAACTCAGCTTTAGTAGTGAGACGACATCTTTTGTTTTTGTCAAATCCATTTTTAGACACGAGAAAATCTCCTGCTTTATACTAGGTACCTATATTTGAGTAGTTTCCGAGGACAATTATGTAAAAGGTTCGTTAGTCAATCTCTACATACCTAAATTGCATGATACTTTATCTCTTGCGATTAGTTCAAAGTTCTATAAAAACTGCCATTGTGTTCAATAAAAACTATAATTTTTAAAATTCAACTTTTGGAATCAGCTTTTAATTGTTGCTTTTGAAAAGCACCTCATCTCTTTATTTTTTGACTCTACCAGCCATCAAAACAACATTAAGCAAACGCTAAAAACCACAAAAATCTGCAGTATTTCTTTCCTATATTTTTTGAATTACACACAATCGAACAACACGGATGTATAACAATATAAGCACACCCCAGGCGCTTGCAGCAGACGAATCCTCTAAGTTGGCCAAGGGAACTAAGTTTGCAAACGCTGTCGGAAATTTCATACCGGCCGGTAACTCGTTCGTACCTAAACAAAACTTGTCTAGTCTACTAATACTATTGCTATATTGTGTTGTGACATTTGACTGCGTCTGAGATGGTAACTAAATGTTTGGATTTCAAGATGTTTCGGGAAATTAGTTAGGTAGTACATTTAAACGAAGAAATTATGAGGATTGTGTATTAAATTATTTAGTAATACCAGTAATACCTACATTGCTTCATTACAAGTGTGTACCTACGTACATTTTCAAATTAGATTACTAACTGGTAGGTTGGTACTTGGTAAAGATAAGATTTGGTAGTTATTTAACCGTTTTAAGGTACGGTCAATCCATTATTTAATGATTATGCACTCACTTACAATTCATTAATAAGTATTAGATTGAGTCAAATTTTGGGTTTGAATTCCGAACTTTCAAATCAAAAGATTAGTCGTTATGACTTTAGTTAATTATTTATACTTATTTGAATATAAAAATATGCTTAAGGAGTCAAAATTGCTACTAAAAGTATTTTTTGCATTTAATATTATTTTGTGTAGATAGATAATGAACTTAAAACATTCAAATAGTTTTGTAATTAATGTGTAAAACAAAAGTTAAAACTAAAAGTATTTATTATTTAGTTTGTCTAGTCAATTAAGCTCCAGTTATTAATTAGGCAGTAAAATCTATTATCCATCACCGTTTTAAACAAGCGAGTGCAACGGATGCACGTTAATTAGCGACTACTAACGCGTTAACTGGCGGTCAATTTTAACCGGAGCAAATGTTTGCTGTTTGGTTAAATATTCAGCCGAGGAACCTCGAATGGTGGTGTTAAGAGAATAATAAATACGCCGGCATGTTGAAAAGGATTTGGTGCTTGTTTTAGATTCGATTTAATGAAAATTAAATTGTTTTTAGATTTGGAATACAATAAAATATAATCAAGACACAAAATTTGATTCAAAAATATTTTCATTAAAATAAAAAGTTCGGAATATTTTGAAATACCTAGTTAACTTCATATTAAAAATAACTGTCTACTCTAAGAAACAAAATGTGTTTTCGTTTTTGTTGCTATAAAACTCATAAAGTACTAAGTTATAAACAGCTACAAACTTTAGTAAAACTAATATTACAAACAAAACAGCATTTTCTACGAAGAAAATATTTAATGTAAAAAAAGTCAACTGAAAATTGTATACCTTTCTACAACAACGAAATAAATTCTAAGAAATCACTAAATTATTTAGGGACACAAAATAGCGAAACAACTAAGAAAAACAAGCGACAAAACCGGCCAGAAAAGTTTACGTCAAAAAGAAATGAGCACGCTTACTTTTTACACGTGAAAGCGCTCAGAAATTTTTAGTACCGCAAAAGGGGCAGGAAAAACGAAAATTGCTTACCTTTATTGTCAATCAAGGGTTAATCAAAGTTGGTGGAGGTGAAAGTTATTTTTCGCGCGGCATTATTTCCCTGTATAGAGTTTGTAAGTGCGAGCGAAGTTTGGGCGGGCGTCCCGCGGGAGAGCGCTGGGGCGGGCGGATCGTGGCACCGAGAGGCACACACTGAGCCGATTGTTCATTCCGACCTCCGCTCCGCAGTTATTCTTACGCAGATGTCCATATGATGGAGGCAGATATGAAGTATGAAAGGGGTGGCGACTTGGCTCTGTTGTCAACTTGACACGGAATTATAATGTAAAACAAAAATGTATTGTTAAATAAAGCGAAATGTTTTAAGAATCGCCAGATAAACCAGTGCGTTTTTTGACATTTAATGATAATTTCTTAATTTATTCACCAGAATTTTATTGCTTTGTATTTTCTTTTGTTTCCTTGTTTAATCAGTAACTTTATTTAACAAGCCTATAGACATTTTTAAACGTAGTAGTGGTAGTAGGTACCTACTACAAATATTTTAGAAATATTATTTTGCTTTTTTCAATAAATAGTTAATAAGTAAGTTTGCTGCATTCTAAATTGATGATTCTAATAATAAAGTAAGGTAAAAAGAGACTGATAAATAGTAGGAGTTTGTTTTATTATTTGGGTTATGTGAAAGTACATAAAAGCTATATTTCCATTTAAGTCCCTTTAATAATTAATAAAACATTTTCTAATGGCTTTTCTGAGAAATCTCATAAAAGGTGTTCCTGGAGAAACTAAGTAGCACACGAAGCCGCGACCTTTTGCTAATGACTGGTAATAATAACTTAAATAATAATATACAGTATGTACGATAGCAAGTAACTCGATCTGTCTGTCAGTCCTACATGTTACCTAAGCCACATTTTTTTATGAATTCTCGTTTTAAGAACAATTTGTGTAAGTTTGCTACATTGAGGATGCAATCAATCTATTAATTAAATGTAATACATGTATTATAGAACTGCAGCTCTATTATTTGTAGCTCAATTTTAATACTAGGCAAGACTAGACAACAACTCGAGCAGCTGCGCCAGAGTCACTGGGTTGATTCAATGATAATATCTACTTTTGTACAAGTATTAAATTAAAAAATTATATACATATACAGGGATATCTTTACTTTTTTTAGTAATGTACATGAGTAGCTGCAGGTATTTAGGCATAAAATAAGAATAAAAGAATAGTTTATTTACGGCCATGTTGTTGATCACACGGATAAAGGAAAACTCCGGAAGAGATTCCGCGAACAGAAAGTCTATAAAATCATCATTAACTTACCTCTTTTTATTTCCGTAGCGAAGGTTTAAATGTGATAAAAAACTTTTATTAAAAGAGTTACGAGTCAATCAAAAAAGCTCCGAGATACTTTCGTATAATGAGTCCCAATCCCGTTGACCCAAGCTCGCCAAGCAACTAACTTAATGAAATGGAGATAGAATAATTAGCCACTCGCGCTAATTTCGAAAGTTATTAATTGAGGCGTTAGAAAGGACCGTCATCTGCTCGCTGGGGGAAGGCGGCCATCTTATATGTATATGCGTAAAGCTGCGGTCACATTGCTGTGGTATTCCAGGGAAGATTGTCTAGTGCGTAAATGATCGTGTTCACAATGTTGCCCGACTTGGAATCTATGTAAGATAAAATATGCGTTATTTTAGTTCTCTTTCTGACTGTCTTGATAGTTTCCATCCTATAATCTGATTCAATAACTACAAGTTACTGGCGGACTTTATGCACAGCTTATGCAGCATTCATACTTTATTTTACAAAACAAACCAAGGTGTCAGATTATGCTTTATAGGTCTAGCTATCGCTTATCTAAATCAGAGCTTGAGCTATAGAAGGGGCACGAGAGTGGTGACATATAATAACATTATTACGTGTCAGAGCAAACAAGTCTGAAGCTCACCAGAATTCACACTGACATTTGACGTCACAAAAACATTCTCTTATGTTGTAAGCGCTAGTGCTATAGTATCGTAATGTACACTAGTCTTAAAATCCTTAAAGAGAAAACAATGTTCCTGTACTGTCCTAAGGACATAAATCTACATTTGCAGCGCATTCGCCCGTGTAGTCACACCCTTTTATGCGCTCACTAAATGACGCGCCATTGTGTCAACACAAAAGCTCATTAGCGTACAAGATTTAATTCAAGTTATAGTTGTTGCCGTATTCAACTTGCCGCCATTGAGAACATTTTTTGAAGAGCCAAGGAAACGTAGCTTAAGTTTTGAGGGTAGTATTCAAAACAGATTTCTTATTTGTATGTGTATGTACTCACAATATCTCTAAAAATGCAATGATATTTTAAAAATATACTTTTGTCTATCTTTTCTGTTGTGTGACAATAGTTTCAAACATGAAATACATTCAATAAATCTGTTCAGACGAACATTGATCTCTGATCAGCAACAAAATTGGCCTACATCATAGTGCAATCGTTGCACATTACACGGGCGTACACTATTATAGATTTAAGTAATGTACTTGTATGTGTGTGTAAATAGCGTTAGTATAAATATTGTAAGATTGTTAATAAATCCTCTTTGACTGTTTGGACTTGGACTACATCATTTCAACCACGTATCGTTCCACCTGGTAACTATATTCCTCTCACTGTGGCCAAGACACCCTTAGCCATCAGATCCTGATCAGTCTTGTGAGTCTGCTTGACTGGCAGTGAGAAAACCCACTCCTCACCTTATTCCTCACCACATTCCGTCTGTTACCTTAGGTCTCACGGTGCAGACATCCCTCACTTATTTATATATTTATTTATCTTACATTTATGCTGTAGGTTAGGGAACTAGGGAATTAGGATACCTAGGGACATAGTTCTATCCTATAGTATAATTGTTCATGTGTAGCTAGCCGGTGCCTTTACAAGAGACCACACTTCCACGCACTTAAAAACATTATTTTCACACTCTACATTAACATTAGTCGGCAGCTGCACATTATGGTCCTTCGAGCAAAAATAGGTTAAAATACTAAATTAATTTACTACGCGGTCCTATTACCCCCTTAGGAATGACAAGGACAGACTGACACTTCGGAGAGTTATGTGCTGGTGTACTCAACAAGCATCAGTTTCGTAGCAATCTGGAGTACTTAGATACCTGTTGTATCCTGTTGGAAAGCTTCTATTACGGTAGCGGTTCGGTCACTGGCCTCCCGGAAGAGGGTCTCACCGGCTGATTGAGAAGTCGCAAAATACCGTAATTAGGGCGCAGGTACATCAAGTATTGACATAAGTTTTATTGATAGACGTAGGGTAGGGTATTAGGAAGGAACAGAATAGACAAGAGGAGCACCATGGAGATACAAGACATCAACGAGTTAGTCAGAGAGCAAGAAAACATATACAATGATATCCTACGATTTATGGCGAATATGAAAAAGGATTCAGCCTCACGACATTCACGACAATACATAGACGACAGGACATGTCGATTAAACAAATTATACGAAAGAGCAAAGACGAACCATACGAAACTACAAGACCAAGAAATACTTTCAACGCACAAATACACTACATTAAACTACTTTGAAAATTACATCAAGAAAAAATACGACGACACTATTGACTACTTGCAAAAAATTGAAGCCAAACTGCAAATTGTACACGAACTATACCAACCTATATTATATGAATATAATGTGCAGCTGCCGACTAATGTTAATGTAGAGTGTGAAAATAATGTATTTAAGTGCGTGGAAGTGTGGTCTCTTGTAAAGGCACCGGCTAGCTACACATGAACAATTATACTATAGGATAGAACTATGGACTAACGGCACAGATTGGGATCAACTTATCAACGAGAAAAACAACAAACAATGGAATGACATACAAAACCAATTAAAGTGTATTGAAACTTTAAAAATAAACAGATGGTGTCATATAACAAAAAACGTGAGCATTGAATTACACGGGTTCAGTGACGCATCGGAAAAAGCTTACGGTGCAGTAGTCTACTGCCGAGTAAAGTGCAATGACCAATATTATGTCACGTTACTACAAGCAAAATCGAAAGTAGCACCGAAGAAAAATAAAACAACATTACCACGTTTAGAACTTTGTTCAACACTACTCCTAACTAAATTAATCAAAACTGTACGAGATGCATTAAACATACCAGATGTCACAATATACTGCTGGACAGACTCAATGATAACTCTTGGATGGATAAGAGGAGACGCTCAACGTTGGCGAACCTTTGTAGCAAACAGGGTATCTGAAATAAAAAGTATTTTACCTAATGCAAACTGGAATCATGTAATATCAGCAGAAAATCCCGCCGACGTAATTTCAAGAGGAATCGAACCTCAAAAACTTAAGGACTTCTCACTCTGGTGGAATGGTCCTCATTGGCTGAAAGACGAGAAACTGCCCATCACAAAAACCATACCCGAAATATGCATAGAAATAAAACAAAGTTTTACGACAACCATTAATCAAAAAGAAACAAATGACATCTGGGAACGATTTTCAGACCTGGGGCGTATGCTCAGGGTTTTATCATACTGCTACAGATTTACTCAAAAACAAAAACCACAAACTACATTATCCATTGAGGAAATAAATCAAACCACAATTAAGGTAATAAAAGAAGTACAAAAAGAAGCATTTAACCAAGAAATATTAATGCTTCAAAACCATCAACAAGTTAAAAAAGGAAGCAAACTATACTCCTTAGACCCCTTTATAGACAGCGATGGACTCATTAGAGTTGGAGGGAGACTTCACAATTCGCAACTTCCATACAATCAAAAACATCCAATACTATTACCATATGAACACTATGTGACGTCACTAATAATACGCGACGCACACTTGAAAACACTCCATGGAGGAAACAAGCTGACTTTAGCTTACTTACGACAAAAGTACTGGATAATTAGCGGAAAAAGAAAAGTAAAAAGTCTAATCAATAAATGCATTAAATGTATCAGATACAAGGCCACCACAGCATCTCAAAAAATGGGTACATTACCCAGCCCACGGGTAACATTGTCACACCCTTTCAGCCACTCAGGTGTCGACTTTGCAGGCCCAATACAAATAAGATCCATGAAAGGAAGAGGACACAAATCTTATAAAGCATACATTGCGGTATTTGTATGTTTATCCACGAAAGCCATACATCTAGAATTAGTCAGTGACTTATCAACTGAAACCTTTATCGCTGCACTACGCAGATTTATGGCGCGAAGAGGTCATGTTTCAGATATGTATAGTGACAACGCTACGAACTTTGTTGGGACAGCCAACGTACTATATCAAGAAATCCTTGAAATCACACAATCTCCGAACTTTCTGGATGCAATGACTAACATTGGTACAAATTGGCATTTTAATCCACCACTATCTCCTCACTTCGGAGGAATATTTGAAGCCGGGGTTAAATCAATGAAACATCATTTGAAACGAGTAATTGGAGATTCCACACTAACCTACGAGGAAATGACAACTTTATTGCATCAAATTGAAGCATGTTTAAATTCAAGACCATTGTGTCCTTTAAACGAAGACATAAACGACAGCACAATATTAACGCCAAGTCACTTTTTAATCGGAAGGGAAGCAGTTGGAATTCCTGATCCAATTACATACACAAATGCAAATCTAGGATCCAGGTGGAAACTAACACAAAAAATGAAAAAAGACTTTTGGAATAGCTGGACAAAAGACTATTTACATCAGCTTCAACAAAGATATAAATGGAGACAAAACTACGATAACTTGAAAATAGGAACCGCAGTCATTATAAAAGACTCTAACATCAATCCCAGTAAATGGCCATTGGCTAAAGTAAAACAGATTCACCCTGGACAAGATGGTGCAACAAGAGTGGTCACCCTACAAAAGTCAACCGGTACTGAGTTAAAAAGGTCGATCCACACGCTCATTCCTCTACCTGTAAACGAGAATGATGACGTCAAATCACAGTCACTAACCACGGTCACAAATGAAACGCCTGTACGAAATCATGTAGCAATATCTTACAAACAAAAGAAACAATATGCAAAAGGGCCTAAGGCGTTCACACTACTGCAGTTTATGTTAATGCTGATAATACAAGCAGTTAGTACTACTGCACAAAATATTACGTCAAACCTAACGTATACTATCAAAAATATCGACCCGGGCTTATACGTAGAACAGATTGGGACGGCTACCATAAATCGCGGAACATTTAGAATTGAAACAAATTATGATCGGGCATATATGAAACAACAATTCGATAAAGTTTCTACAGTCACAACTCAATTTAAAAACCTATGTCATAACTCACAGACGCTTACATATGAAACACATTGCAACGAATTCTACCACCACCTAGAAGAGGAACGCATTAAATTTGAAAGAACCATTCAATCTTTGACAAACATAGAACATTCACGAAGAAAAAGGGGCTTGCTAGGCCAGTTCCTAACTTACGTCTTCGGAGTTAATGACGAGGTCTACAAAGATATAAACACTCTTCAAGATAATCAACGTCTACTGATTCAAGCAGCTAACCAACAAACAAAATTCATGATATCTACTGTCTCCACGGTCAATCAAACTGAAGAGAGAATACAAAAGAAACTACAAAAGTTTCAAACTAAATTAAATCAAGCCATCCAATTCATGAACAACAACAACGTTTGGTACAAATCAATAGATGCCAATCGAATTAAGATCCAAGTGATGCAAACATATCATCTAGCAAACAATTACATATCTGAAATCATAGATCATTACGAAAACTTACTTAAGATCCTGTTAGATAATGCATCAATATACAACGTTTTATCTCCACAACAAGTTGAGAAAATCATAGACTCAGCAAATGAAAAATTACCACATAACATACGAATCATGCAGAATCAACTTATTAACACAAGAATAACTGAAAACAGTACACACATTAAAGTATTCGCACATTACCCAATCCATGACATCACGAAATACGTTTTAGTACACGTCACACCTGTACCTTCAAAAAATAAAGACAACTATTTTCAAACTATAGTATTACAACACACCTTTTTGGGCATTGACTACAACAACGAACACTACTTTGAACTTAGTCAGGAAGAATTCAACGACTGTATTCAAAAGGACATGAATTTTATTTGTAGTCCTGTAGCCGTGAAGAACATGCAATTTAATAAAAATTGCATTGTTGAACAACTCTTTCAAACCAAAAGTCATAATCATACTCATTGCATTTTTAAAAAGTATAAAATTACTTCAGATGTTATATGGAAACAGCTGTACATGGCAAATACATGGTTATTTATAACTACACAGCCAGTGACAGCATCTATTATTTGTGATGGCCAAAGAGTAGAAGTAAGCATTCGCGATGTCGGTGTTCTTCGTATCTCTGAAAGTTGTATTATAAAAACTATCAATAACTTATTGTCTGCAAAAAGAACTGAAAAAGTTACAGTATTAGAATCATTTTCTAAAGGTCTAAATTTCTCTGTACTCTCTAACATAACGTCAACTGTCATAGAAGATGTATCTAAAGAAAAGATAATAGATAGCTCCAGGGACAGTTTCCAACACATAGTAAATTCAGAACACAATTTACAAACTCAGTTAGATAATACAGTTTGGGCACAAATAGAGTCTCATTCGTACTTAGCTAGCTTTATTACTACAATTACTCTTTTAATAATAGTTTTACTAATATTTTGCTACGGTCCACAGGTAACAAGATGGGTACGAGCCAGGATCCATCATCGACGGTCTGCAGTTCAACCAGAACAGCTGATCTACAGCATCCCACACAGGAGGCACGGACGGACGGAGAGGACGGCAACAACACCGCCTCCAAAACCATTACGACGCCAGGCACCTGACACCCAGCTGCCACCGGCACCAACTGAGATGATCGAGCTGTACCAGTTGGACCCCAGCATCTTGGAGGCGCCAGGATGTTCAGACGAACATTGATCTCTGATCAGCAACAAATTTGGCCTACATCATAGTGCAATCGTTGCACATTACACGGGCGTACACTATTATAGATTTAAGTAATGTACTTGTATGTGTGTGTAAATAGCGTTAGTATAAATATTGTAAGATTGTTAATAAATCCTCTTTGACTGTTTGGACTTGGACTACATCATTTCAACCACGTATCGTTCCACCTGGTAACTATATTCCTCTCACTGTGGCCAAGACACCCTTAGCCATCAGATCCTGATCAGTCTTGTGAGTCTGCTTGACTGGCAGTGAGAAAACCCACTCCTCACCTTATTCCTCACCACATTCCGTCTGTTACCTTAGGTCTCACGGTGCAGACATCCCTCACTTATTTATATATTTATTTATCTTACATTTATGCTGTAGGTTAGGGAACTAGGGAATTAGGATACCTAGGGACATAGTTCTATCCTATAGTATAATTGTTCATGTGTAGCTAGCCGGTGCCTTTACAAGAGACCACACTTCCACGCACTTAAAAACATTATTTTCACACTCTACATTAACATTAGTCGGCAGCTGCACAAAATCTTTGTATTTATAAAAAGAAAAATACAATAATCTGGAACATTCCAAACATTAGCACCTGCAGCGCAAGCAAAGACGACTATTTCTTTGTTGGTGGTGGCGGAGGATCGTTGTATCCTTCATGGAAATTCTTCAAATAATTCCAAGGCGATTCCAACTGGAAACGTCGATATTCTTGGGCAAACTCAACCGGCTCGTACACGATTTTCTTCAGTTCATCATCATACCGAAGTTCTGTGTACCCGACCATGGGAAAGTCCTTTCTCAAAGGGTGACCAGTGAACCCATAATCCGTCAGAATCCGCCTCAAATCTGGGTGGTGCGTGTATATAACGCCGAACATATCATATATTTCTCTCTCCCAGATATTGCAAACTTTCCACAAGGAGTACGCTGAATGCAGCGGCGTGAGCTCGTCAGTGTAAGTTTTGACTCGCGCGCGCTCTCCGAACCTCATGCTTAGCAACATGTATACCACCTCGAATCTATACTCTCTGCTAGGTACATCTATCGCTGTTGCTGCCGAACAGACATTGAAGCAAGCGTGTTGGTGATGACACAAGAAACTCAGCACCGGGAATAAGCCTTCTGGAGCAACCAAAATTTCAAGCTCATCGCAATGCTGCATCTGGATCTTCTGTACATATTTCGGCATGCAAGCTGCGACGTATAACCCAAACTCGTACAGCTTTTGCCGTCTTGGATTGTTATGCTTCCTCAAAGTATAGGCTTTCGTCTCTATTGGCTTCAAACGAACTGGATCATTTACCTGCACGTTACACTTTTTGTTACATAACGTGTAACTTGTGTATAATTTACGCTTGATAATCGTTGGAAGGTGCTGTATGATAGTGGATTTCAATATTCTGTACATTATTTTATTTAATTCATAGAAAAATTCGAATACAACAATCAATATTTTGGCAGCGGTTGATGATATATTGCGTCAAAATCAAGGCGTCAAACATCTTTATGATCAGTCAAATAATAAAAAAGTTTTAGACATAGATTTAGATGGTTTTAGGTCTTAATACAAAAAACTTTGTCTCTGTATAAAAATATTAACCCTTTTGACTCTACTTACTCTACCAGAAGAACTATCTGTACCTCTAGTAGGAAAAACTTTCGAGTTCGTTTCGTTGCGTATTCAAAGTGTCATCGAAAAATTTTGTATGAAAAATTAAACAGCGCCCCCTAGGGCGGCTATAATATAGGGGGCGCTGTTTAATTTTTCATACAAAATTTTTCGATGACACTTTGAATACGCAACGAAACGAACTCGAAAGTTTTTCCTACTAGAGGTACTGTAAAGTAAAATAATCTTCAATTGTAGACAAACATTAAATTTCTAACCACGAAGAAAATGTAAAAATAAGCGGCTTTAACTGCACACCAGCCCAAATCCTGTTCAAAATAATAATTGAGATACAATGTCACTCAGGAGAGCTTTATCAAATCTGTGCATGTCACAGCGAACTGACAAGCAGTCCCTAAATTTGATTAAATTTTTACAACCCGTTTTATGGCGGGAGGATGTTGGTTGGAGCACACACTGTTCAAGTAACATTTAAATGTGAACGTTGGTCTTAATTAAAACATTACAATCGCTCGACTCGTCGGAGTCTTGTGTTTAACATTTCCTACTTATTTCGCTCGCAGTAATACGTTTGTACGCGTATAAATAGAAATGCAGTACAAAATGTTTGTACAGAATTTGTAAGATGCAAAGTCACATAATAGTACAAGTATTTGACTGCTACTTTCGTTTGTAGATTTCTGCAACTGCATAATATTAATAAGTTTTTATAATTATTATTACTGACGAGGTTGCATCACTTTAATTTTAAGTTTTCGATATTAAAGTTTTTATATGTGTTGTTTTAACAAGTTTTTCAAATTGTAACCATCAATAGCCGTATACATAAACATAGTAGGTAAGCCATATCTAAGCGGCTGTACCTACTATACACTATCTATACTTAATCCTTCCTAATCCTTTATGCCTAAACATAATCCTAGGTAATAATTAATAGGTCTGCTTTTGCTCAATGGTTGTACGCAAATTAATTTTCGATTCGAGACCGTTTAACCTGTGTGCTTACCATGAGTTTACGTTAGGTTTGGTCGTTAGCGAGTATGTCAGAAAAGTCTATGAAAATTGCATTTCTTAAAAATAACCGCTAGGGGCGCTTCACAAGATGTCATACATTTTAATGTAATTTTTTTTACGCAATCGCTAGCGACACACACCTAACGTAAACTCATGGTAAGCACACTGTAGACTTAAACCTTATTTATCGAAACAGTTGTGATTAAATCGTTCAACCTTCGCTTTAGCGTTGCGAAACGATTTCGAAATGTAGAGTCATATTGTATATTTTAAAGAGTGGTGACTTTATGTAAATACTATTAGACATAGATACATATAAACAGACAAACTAATCTAGTCATTCCTTTAATTAAATGAGTGTAGCCTGCGAACTTAACGCTGGCATTGTGCATTGTATGGAGTACCCGAGGACCCAAACAGGTCGTTGACAGCGTCGTTTTAGAAGAAGCATGGATGTCATGCATTTTGTCATTCTCATTGTTATTATACCTATTTTTATTAAATAATTATGTCCCAGTTTTTTTTATCCATAGTGAACTCAACCAATTTGCCTTTACCAAGTGGTTATAAATATAATCAACAAAAGCATGTTACCGCCACCTATCGGGACATCTTAACTTTACTTTTACTACACACAACTTTTAAGCATTTTAATTTATATTTTGACTATATTTAGCCACTAGTAATAAAATTCTTAGGTATATTATTAGCTCAGTTAACCACGAATCAAACAACTAGCTCTGAATGTTTTCCTACCGAATCAACACTTCAACTTTAACTTCAATCTATAAAGTTTCCTTACAAAATTAGCTGAAACGGTTTGTGTTTCACATAAGATGATTAATAATAACTTACACAATGTTCTTAGTAGTAGGTGTCTAATCTGTTTAAGTATGTTAACTTTAAATTAAATATTAATTAGGCGCGCGTTCAATTCGCTTCACAAGTTTGAAGATAAACATTATAAGACTGTTACAAGTTCACATCGAAAATCCCTAAGAAAAACACACAAACATGTAGCTAACATAAATATTCTTTAAGTAATGTGGAGTAATAACTTTTTATTAATTTGATTTACTAACATGTTTGGTCAAAGTTGAAAGTGGGTTACCCTACTTTTATTTAATTATGTAATAGAGTCATGTTAATATGGTCGAAAAAAATCTTTCCCTGAACTTAAGATTCATTTGCTAAGTTAATAAACATGTTACCAATTTTGTTATTGGACGCAACTTTACCGAAAGAGACCACCAAGTTCCCACTCAAGTCACTTTTGAAAGCAGTGAAAAAAGTTTAGTTCAAAATATTTTTACTGTAAAATACAGTACAACTTACCTTGTCGAGTCTGATTCAGGTACTTCTCAGCGTTCTCCGCAACCGTAATTTCGCTTGACACAATTTTTTTCTACACCGGTAAATTCATGTACACCGTGGATCCTAATTATCAAATAATGCTTTCACATAATCGAGACGGCGCGCATTTTACACACGGAACAAGACTTTACACTTCGCTCGAAACTTTTCTAGTGGAAGTTCCAACATATGTCCCGCAGGACTCGCGCGGCGCGCTACATACAAACGAAACGAAGATCTATATTCCTAGAAAAGACATCGAAAGTAATCTATCCCTTAAAAATATATTCTCTTAGAATAAAAACATACTTAAAGCTAAACTATTTTTTTTTTCAAACTCGGAAACTCAAAATTTTATTAAGGTAGGTACATAGTAACAATCCCATTAGTAATATATTTTTTTCTTTTTTGTCTTTGGGTAACGTAAGAGAATACACATAAAGGTTCGGCCAAACCAACGCGATCACACGCGATCAGCCAGCGTGCAGCGATGGCGATCAATGCATTTTAGTCTGGTCGCCATTCCTGCACGCCGGCTGATCGCGTGTGATCGCGTTGGTTTGGCCGAACCTTTACAAATAGCAACATTATTAGGATGTCACGTTTCTGAGTCTACAAGACACATCATCATCATCATCAATATTATGAGTCACAGAACTTCCACTGCTGAACAAAGGCCATCAATAATTTCCAGATAGGCTGGCCAGATAGCAGTCTGTATCTATTAGCACCTTCCTGCAACCTGTATAAATGGTCATCCATCTACCTTGTGAGTGGACATCCATCGTCGCCGGTACATGGCCTTCATTTTAGAACTTTGCTGTCTCTTCAGCCGCCAGTAATGCATGGTAAAAATTCAAAATGCGTATATTGTCTGACATCAATTTTATTATATTTTTGACATTGAATTAAGAAAGTCCCTAGCAGCAGCTGAAAGCATTTTTTGCAATAGTTTTTAGTCCTCACCTATTCAGACTAGTCTCTTCCAGGTCTTTACATCTGTAACAAGCAACAGTAAGCCCGCGTGGAAGGTGTTCCGATTCTTTGTAAGGCGCCGTTGTTTTAATTACAAATGTTTTATGGTTTTAGTTCTGTTGCTCCCAGCTTGTTGAATTAACCGCGCTGCCTGCCATAAGACGGTTTGATTTATACGGTGAGTTGTATGGGAAAATGTTAGTGTGGGTAATAATAATCACAAGTTTCATGTAATAATATTTGTTTTGCACAGGATAAGAGTTAACATGTTTCTTACAGGTGGAAAATCGAATACAAAAATGAAATATTTTTTTTAGATGAACTCTTTTTAAAACTCCTTCGATTCTATTGGATGGTTGACTATTATGGTTTTAGATATTTATTTTTCTAAAAGAATACAATTATATTCACTTATAAGAAAAATACAGAATACACTTTATAATAAATAAGCAGCAAGTGCACGCAACAGACAAGCTCGTTTCATTTATGTATTAAATGAAACTAGGTACAGAAAATAATGAAGTTAAAATAAAATAATAACAAACCGCTCAAATGCTATATTTTTTCAAATTCAAGTGTAGTTTTATTCTTAACCTACCCACACTGCAACTACAAAACCAGCAACCTGCTTGGCTTCCATTACGTAACGCTCAACAGTTGCTATCACAGTTGCTATGTGACCGGTTTTTTTTTTCCTACATTACAAGTAATAAAAACTTTAGTTATATAAAGCTAATATATATAAAGCTAAATTTTTAGTTATATAAAGCTCCTTTTACCTTAACACGGTTATTTTGAACAAAAATATTTTACCTTTTTTGTTACAAGGTAAGACTTTTAGGTTAATTAATTTATTATACACATTTGACATTTAATAACCTCTGGGGATTTACTCCTACGTTTAGAGTCTTATGTACTTACCTTGAAAATCTATTTGTAATTTTATTTATATTAGAAATAAACTCTTAAAAAAGGTCGTCAGGTAATCAATTCGCAATCTATTAATGATCAATATAAGTCACCAAACACGCATCATTCCGTTACTTCTTCAGTCCACTCATTAATCTAATAAAAAACGAATCAGATCCTTACAAACACCCTAAATAATCCTTGTAACGTGTTAGCGTTCAGCCATTCGGAATCGCGCTCATTTATCTTTCACAGAATCGTACATAAAACAGAGAGGGAAGGCTGCACTTGATTCAGTGCGGTCCGACTCCAGATTGCGCCGCAACACCGCAGCTTCCGGTTCCGGTGGCGCGCGCATGCGCGGTGCGCTGGCTCCACGTGACGTCACGCTATCACTTCCGCCGCTGCATTTAAAATGACAACTACATTGTTTTGGGTAACAGTTTGCGTGTATTTTTCACATTTTATGGTTGGTTAAAAGATAACAATAATAATATGTTAAAATAAAAAGGCCAACTGGACCCTATTAATATGTTTCCTATTTGAATAGGAGGTAATGTTGTCACTCCACCATTCAGATAGGCGAATTAAAAAAAAACGTGGTTGTAAAATTAAGCAGCTTAGCTTTAAAGTTTTCGACTTTGATTAAAAAACTGAACATGACTTTATAATTTGTACAAATGTGCACACTAACAAGATTTTGCTAGCATACATCATTTGCACCTCTGCCTTTGTTTACATTCTAAGTACAATTACCAATAAAACTGTTACAAAAAATATTCCAAAATTTTGTATTTGTAAAAAAGACTGTATATTCAGTATGAATTTTTGATCAATTTGTTGACGGTGCAGTGTTCCATTCCTGAGCAAAGGAAAAAAGGCTTACCTTTTTTATGCGTCAGTCAGTGCGTTCTATGGTCCGTTGTTTTTTTTTTTAATTTTAATCAAAACGGACAGACTATAGAAGATTTTTTTAAGAATTTTTTTTAGTGATTTGTAAATATTTGTAATTTTTATTTATAATAGTCCTACTATATAGAACCCGCGTCTCTCGGACACCATTGGCTATTGAAATTGGCTTTAAATTGATATTAAAACAGTTTTTTGTAAAACATGTTCTTGTTTTTATTGTGCCTGTACTCTATGAATATTCGAAACGGTTTGTCCGTGGCTCCAACTTGGGTAGGTCTTCCTTTCCGGCCGCAGTGGGCTCTAATCTAAGCTCTCTTAAAAACATTCGTACCTACCAGTCTAGCGGTTTTCCCTCGCAGGGTTATGTTAATGTTTTATAATTGCACCACTTAAAGCTCAAGCTGGATAGCGTAGCGGTCATAAAGCGCAATCTACACTACGCAAAGCTCTCGTGGAAAGTTTTTCTCTTCTAAGGTTTCCTCCAATGCGCTTAGCGCCGCATCTCGACGCTGCGCGGGCGCTCCAAGCCGATGATGTGCTCGAAAGACGCGTAAAATTATTTTATTTCAACAATTAACCAGATGCTTGAATACCCAAAAAATTACCTTGCATTATGACTTTGGATGTCATCAGCATCCCCATCATTTCAGTCAATGGCAGTCCGCTACATTCGTTGTTACCGTGTCTTTCCTTACCATGAACCGTATTATTTGAACGAGAAAACACAGCTAAATTGACACAGTTAAATATCAATTTGATGACTTGATGTATTGAAGCAAAAAACTTAACCATAACCTCATAAATGATTTGAAAAGATGACCTACCTATATCTGAAAATAGTCGCCTTGCAGTGTAGCGGGCGCCTAATTGTGGTAGAAGAATACTGATATTTTAGTTTGTAATAAGGTAACAACCACATCGCTATATACGCATACTAGCTATTATTATATTAAAAACAAAACATAATGATGATCACTTGAAGTGTCGGTGGCAAGACTGGCAAGCCGCAGGTGATTTTTGAGTAGAATTGCGAATGTAAAAAAATTAAATTCATGAAATAAAAAATAAAACCTAAACCAAATATTATGAGGTATAATAAATTAATAAGAATATTACTGGGCAAGTAAGTATAATACTTACCTACTATTATACAAAATTTCTTAAGCGTAGGTAGTAGGTACTATATTATGTACAAATGTCTGAAACCTGCCTGAAAGATAGGAGAATTATGAATAATTATGCAAAATATTATATATTTTGTAGAGCGTTACGTAAATTAGAATAAAATATATTTTTATTGCCGCTCTCGGAAACAAGTAGGGTCTGAGCACGAGACTGTAAATTTTTCGCACCCTTTCCATTGTTCGTCTTGCGAAATGATTTGTAGTTGAATATTACGATCCGACTTAAATTCGCTGAAGATTTATAATTTTTTCTTCGTATTTAAGAAATCTCAATATCTCCATTCACTTCTTTTATGTGGAAAAAAAAATTTTTTTCACACGAAAAAATAACCTTATAAGACGTCATATCCAGCTAAATATTGTTCAATTAATTGTAATAAGTTACCTACATAAGTACTATTTAATAATACTCATTAAAATCCGTTGTGTTGGCCGTTTCACTTTTGTGCTTTAATTAAGCCGTGATATTAAAGTTCCAAAAAGAAAACAAAAAATATTTATGTTATTAAGAATGGATGTTTCCTGCTCTTATAAAATATAAATACATACAAATGATTCCCAAGAGGACTTTATATAATGCAACTTTAATTGCATTTCGTAAAGCAAATTAGTATCTTAAAAACGTTATGTATAAAAATATTCTTACAAAAAGGTCCACAATTACGATTTAATTAGAAGCAGGTAAGTACTGCTAAACGTTAGCTTGTCGAGTCAAGATAGCTCTTATTAATGTCTCTATTTAAAAGACTTAGATAGCACGCGACCATATGCAGTTGCATCAATAAATAAACAAGACACATTTCTTTTAAGGACGCTTAAAGGGGTAATTTGTTAATGGAGAAACCGCAAATCTCCGTTATCTAGATGCTACCACGACCTTTTCGAAACAAGCAAAGTTGGCGTGGTTTCCTTTTTTTCTAAATAATGTTCGCAACTTGCCTTGTTTAGTAGCCCTTTCGCGATAAGAACTCTTAAAAAGATATTAAGGGCTTTTAAAGAAATTGTCCCGTTGGTTCTCTAAAGACCGCTAAGTTAATCAGGTTTTATCCAACTGTGAAACTTGCTTGGAACTTTGAATGCTACTTGTTAGAATTGTTGGGACATATTTCTGAAAAGCTTTTTCTTACATTATTAACTAAAATCTACAGCTTATGTACTATTTAGTTCTTATTTATAACTAAATAAAATCATAATGATTTTGTAGGGCATGTTAGTAATGAAGACTGGCAAATAAAAATATAACTAATCGCTTGCCTTAGTATAAATTCTATCAAAGTACCTACCTATATATTCATAAAGTTCATAACGTAATATTAAAACAGTCAAGTATCAAAAGATTTCTTAGAAAATACTTAACCTAATTTCGTAAAAATATCTATTCATAACTACGTATTTTATCATGTTTATGAATATTATAACCCAACACAAACCACTTTAAAAAAACTTTCGTAACATTCAAACTCTAACCGTTACAAAATCCCTAATGAAGCCATTGTTCCCATGCCCCATATGGTAGTGTTGTTACTTCACACGTATTTTCGTGTGCATGTCATCGCTTCATAAAAGGGAGCTTAACGTGCACGAATTTTGTTTACCAGATAGCGGCTAACAGTGATAAAAACAAACAAACTTAGCACCAGCCCCGGTTTTGTTTACATTAAGCCACTTGTTGGACGAACGAAAATAAACAGTGTGTATGAATTATTGTGATTGCGGACTCTATTTTCGAAGCGAAAGCGGGTTGGATGGAAGAATGGTGTACTGAAAAAACGTTGCTTGTTAGACCCGCTGGTATTTTTGGTAATCCTTGCTTGACTGTGTATTTGGAATACTTTTAGGAAATAAAAAATAAATGAATGGTTATTTTCACCACAATTAAGTTTCTTTAATATACCTACTTAATTTACCTTTTATCACATTGAGTATTTATTTATTAAATCCCAACTTAATATTATAAATGCGAAAGTAACTCTGTCTGTCTGTCTGTCTGTTACGCTTTCCCGCTTAAACCTCGCAACCGATTTTGATGAAATTTGGCATAGAGATAGTTTGAGTCCCGGGAAAGAACATAGGATAGTTTTTATCCCGGTTTTTGAAACAGGGACGCGCGCGATAAAGTTTTTCTGTGACAGACAAAATTCCACGCGGGCGAAGCCGCGGGCGGAAAGCTAGTAGTAAATAAGTAGTGAAGTCATAAAGTATAGTTAGATAAGCGAGAGCTCTGCGCAATAAAACAAAAAATAGAGCAACTTATTTCTAGATAATCCAATATCTAACTTTATAATATCAAAGAGTGCAAAATTTATAAATATTGCAACGCCCACCCGCAACAGGAACACAATATAAGTCAATTTGGTTGAAGCCTCACAGTCCTTTAAAATTGATGTGACTTTCTATAGATGCCACTTATCTCCCTCTCCTAGGAAGTAGGGGCCTACTCCAAAACGCTGTTGACGTAGTTTCAGGTTTATCTGTCACTGTCGCTCATGCTGGCATGTCGCTTTCGTGAGAGGGATGGCAACATTCGAAACTTCGAATAACGTTTTTTAGAGTAACCCCGCAGTTCCGGGGACCTTTCACAATTGTTTAAAGCGGAATAAGTGTAGGATAGTAGGCTTGCCCTTGCTCTTAGATTTATTGGCGGCTATGGGTGAAATATGAACTTATAGGTAATATTTTCGCAGCGTAATTAAATTACAAATTGAAGTAATTATGTAGTTTGTTTTAGTTTTAGAGTTATTGTAGGTACACAGGAAAGCTCTAGAACCATGCAATTAAAAAAATTAAGATTTGTAGACCCAATATAAAGGCAGATATTTCCTTTCTGTGTTCATAGTCAGCATTGACAATCGCATTCCTGCCTACCCCGCGTTCGTGGAACAAGCTGAAATTGTCGATTTTTTCGCAAGCAACCCTTCCCCGTTGCATTGTACCATGAGAGGCATGCAACAATATTTTGGGGATCACAACAGGAAAAATCTTGCGAGGCACTCAATCTATTTCAGAAAAGTTAAACTGGGTTAAAAAAGTTCCCGTTTGCGATCGCAAAAAAACAACTGAATAACGGGCGACGGAGCTGGCTCTGAAGCAGCCATGAATAATACTCCCGTCAGCACCATGCGAGCTCACTGCCCAATTAAAAACGTACTCTTTCCACGATTTTTAGCTTAGAATATTGTATAATAAGCCAATAAAATACCCCACTTAACGCCTGCCCGGCCCGCGGCAATGAAATATGCACTTTTCGGCCTCATTACTGGAATTGAAATTAAACTCAAGAACTGAGTTGTGATATCGTGCTTCTATTAAGTATTCTGTGCGTTGCGTTTGATGTTGTTTTATGTATTTAGGGTGGAATTACGCGGTCATTGATATTGACGTTTGCGGTTTGGGATGTACTTAGTGTGTGCAATGTGTATACAGGGGATACGAGTATGTGCGTAATATCAGAACGACTGTGTTTATTAATGATGTACCGAATTTCAGAGAGTAGAAGGGATTACCTAGTGTCAAAATTATGTAAAAATTCATATCTGCATACTTAGGTAGTCAGAAGCATTTAATTTTCCAAATATCAAACCAATCTGATAACCTTGTGTTACGAAGTTATCACAAGTTAAGAAATTATTGTTAAAAGCATCTAACATTTGTGAACGAAAATATAGATTAACAATGATCGTAACTTCTTTCAAACATTTTAACGCGTCTCTACCCCACTAGTTAGTTGATTTATAACTGGGCCTAAAATCATTTTCATATTATAACTTGACAAAGTGAGCAGAGTCAAAACCAAATCAAAATCACGACATCGTTTTTATCGTAAATGCACTATTTACGATAAAAATACTGGTGCAAGTATCAAAATCACGTCAGCTGTATTTTTACCATAAATGCACTATTTACATACAGGTGCAAGTAAAAGTAATATTTAAAGTATAGTACTTAAAATTGTAATCTATCGCAATAGGTACTTTGCAATAGTAACTACAGTAACTTGACACGGCAAACGTAATTCTGTTGCGACATTTACAACGTTATCGCAGTATGCACCGGCCTGAAAACGGGGTCAAATGCAATTAAGTACATCTGGAATAAAAAGGTGGTTGAAAGGATCCATTATACGGCCCCCGGTCTGGGCTTTGTTGTAATTTTAAGCCAAATATTACGGTATTTTACGTCGCCGCTTAATTTGAGGGTTGATTGGTGAGGATTTCAGTTTGAGTAATAACTACTTCCTAGTTTTTTAAATCTGTATTATGAAATCATATGTACCTAAGTAAGACACTCAAGTGAAATGCTAGATCAAGAATATCGATACCTCTGGGCTCAAAGGTCGTAAAGAACAAAGTACGACTTTTCAGGAGAAGCAAAAAACGATTTTTTATTTTTTTATTCGACAATAACTTTTTTGTTTTTTGAGCTATTTAAGACCTGAGAAGAAAGTGCTTAGAATTCACAGCATTTTCCGAGGAAGTATTGAAAAACTGGACTAGGGCAGTATTTACTGAGATAGATTTCCTTTACGCCCTCAAAATTAAAATAAAAAGACCTTTACGCCCCGCAAATATTCGTCCTAGGCAAGTTACTCAGGGCGTAAGTCTATTTTTATTTTACAAAACTACAAAACCAAGGTAATAAAGGACAATTTACATAATTTTATAGGTTTTCATAGGTCGTAACGGAACACCCAGGTAAAGTATTATGCAAGGGAAAATTGATAATTTAGCTTAAATATTTAATGTTTTATGGCATTTGATATGTAATATACCATTTCTTCACATATTTTCAATGAATTATGGTATTTTTTAATGAAATATAATGATTTTTCGTGGTTTCAAAATTTAATGCACACAATTTATGAAACTATTATTTAAGCAAGCAAAAGTTTTTATATTTTCGTACTAGAAGATACCATTTCCAATATAAGAGCGAATTTAGAAAATAAATATTATGACGTTTTTAAATAAAACTTCATAATAATGTCTGCTTTACACGAAAAGCCGAAACCAATTTAATTTAATATATTTATTTATTCATTAATAGTGTTTCGAAAAACTACAAATGGCGGACTTAATTCCATAGGGCAGTCTGTCAATTAGTTGACTTTATGATACTGCAGATAGGATAGAATTATTAAGGACAAACGAAAACCAAACTATAATTATTCTAAATTCTAAATAGATTAAACATTGTTATTCATAATAGCTTGAAATTATGTCATTGTACTTGGTACAAAAGTAGAAAGGTTAGGTAAGTAAGCTTACAAGTAGGAAGTTTTTCATTCCAGTAAAGTACATCCACTTAATTTGCTCTTACATAATACAGTTTTTAAAAGCCAAATTTTTTTAATACAAAAATATAACTTCGAAAAAAAGTGCATTCACGCTTTTTAGTACATTAAGTCTCAACTGACACTATACATATTTTCCCATGTAAAGCGTAAATATTTTTCCTACTAGTTATACTTTATTAGCTGATCCAAATAACTTTAGAAACTATACTTATTTATTATAATTGTTACAGTCAAATTAACAATATTATAATGTTAATTTGACTGTAACGTTGACGCAACGACGTAACAATATTATAATTGTTACGTCGTTGCGTCACGACGCTTGCTAAAGGCAGACACGTATTTGTTCTCTCCGTCGATTTTGGTTCATAAACCGTGTAAAAAGTAAACGCCCTACATACTATTATATATCACAGTGTAGACATTGGATCGAGTGTTATCATGGAGAAAACCGTTTTAAAAATAATGCCATATTTTTAAAACAATCACGAAAAGAAATTCAAAAACATCAAAACCAACGACGTTATTTCGACCGTGCGCATCGCCTCGGACCGAGTGACCGGTTGGTGATTCACGCGCGCGACACGCGCGAGCAGCGGTGGTCGCCTGCGGCTTGTGACACGCGAGCGAAACGGACACTTACACGGGAGCAGCGGACACAAGGTATTCAGATGGCTAACAAATGTGCGAAATGTAATAAAATTGTGACAAATAGACAGGTACTAACTTGCATACAATGCAAAAAAATATATCACCTAAATTGCACAAATACTTCTGAAAAACTGTTTTACCTAATGAAACAGAAAAATAGTAATGAATGGAAATGTGATAAGTGCATAAATAGACTACGGGAACAAAACACACCGTCATCGTCAACTGTGATCTTCTCTAATACATCTACACCTGAAAACTTTGTAACCCAACGCAACAAAAATCAGAGAAAAGTACCTAAAGACAACTCTCCCGCGGTAACAGTAAATATACCTACAGAAAACTCTTTCGAGTCATTGCACTCAGAGGACTCCGAGGATGATGACTGTTCTATCATTGAATCGTCGAAACTAAATCGAAGCTGTCCGGAAACAGGTTTTGGCACTAGAGAAGAGTTAGATGAACTGAAACTAAATATTGCGAACCTACAAAGCATGTTACAAATAGCCGAAAAAGAAATCGAAAACCTGTCAATAGAAAATAGCTCATTGAAAAAACAAATAATAAATCATGAGAAAAAAACCGATAAATTAACTCATATATGTCGATTAACTCCTACATTGGACAGAAGTAGAAAAGAACGGAACAACTTGGATAAGACTAAATTTGAACTCTCTCGTTTGGAACAGAACAAAAATCAACATAAATCACAAATCATAAGAACAGGACTCAAACGAATAAATCCACCGAAGACGCCTGAAGTGAGCAAGAGCAAAAAAACACCTAATCCTGACAATGCGGTCTTTACAGAAGCTTCTATTGCAGTGCATAAAGAATCGATGGGGGGAAAAATTACATACACAGATGGAAACATCTCTTCAAAAAGGAAAGTTGTATTGTTTAGCGATCAGAGTGGCAAGGGTATCCGTAGAGTACTGCAAAACATATTAGGAAATGATTACCAAGTAATTGCTATTGTTAAACCTAATGCTCATATTGACCAAATATTATCCTCATGCAACACTATATGCAAAGATTTGACCGATACAGATTATGTCATAATTTTGGCTGGATCTAATGATCGAAACCCCCTCCGTTTTCAGTCATATTTACATTATTATCTGTCACTACTCGCAAACACTAACGTGCTTGTTGGAGAAATATATGACAATAAAACATTAAATGTTTTTAAACAAAATGAAATTATTCGCTTAGTTTGTTCCCAGTTTAAAAACAGCAAATTTGTACCTTTAAACTATGACGACTTAAATCAAAATCACAAACTTAATACAGGTAGATTGATCCTAAGAGAAGTTCTTGCTATTAACTATAGACAAAATTATACAAATTATCACAATAAAAAACTAACAAGTAAAACCACATTAAATAAGGGTCCAATACAGACAGTAATCACTCATTATTTTAAAACGAAAACCAACGGAAATAAATCAAAATCTCCCACGCAATACTTATGTAATCAAACTAGTGCTTCTAATACTCTAGGTAAAGAATATAGTAAAAACCATAAATCAAAGTTTTTTCGTTGCTAACTATAGAAATAAGTTTAATATTATGCATTTAAACACGCAAAGCATCAAAGCAAAAGTAGATCAAATTGAAATACTTACAGATGAGAAAAATGTGGATGTCTGTTGTTTTAGTGAAACTTATTTGACCGATGACAAAGCAGATATCCTTTGGATAGATGGTTATAAAAAAGTAGCCCATTTTTGCCGAAAACGGAAAAAATGTGGTGGAGTTGCCATTTATGTAAAAAACCAAATTGATTGCCGGGAAATACAGTGGATTCCAGAAATGTCCAAAGAGAGTCACTTTGAGTGCTGTGGCGCTGTCATATGCGGGCTAGACGTATTGATAGTATGCGTTTACAGGGCGCCAAACGGCAATCTAGACATCTTTCTGGATAGTATGGAATATTTACTTCATAAACTAACCACAAGATCACGAAATAGTTTTAAGAAATTGTTTGTCCTAGGTGATTATAATGTCAACATACTTGATAAAAACCTCAAAAGAGAATCCTTTCTAAATGTTTTCAGATCCTTTAAATTGTTTCCAACAATACTTGTGCCTACCAGAATAACTAAACATTCCCAAACCTGCATTGACAACATATTTACAAATATTAAGAAATATGATGTCGAGGTGCTAGATGATGGTCTATCGGATCACACAGGTCAACTGATTTCGTTTCCCTCAAATAGAAGCTTTGACGAAAAATTCTGGTACATATTAAATAGAAATCCTAGAAAGCATATGGAAATTTTTCAAAAATATATATCACAGGCAAACTTTACGAATGTATACTCACAAACAAACCCTAATAATGCATATAAACTATTTTTGGAAAAGAAGAACGGTCACGCCCCATACAAAAAAAACCCAGACCCGACAGAAACGAGACATACCTCAGTTTTTTTGTCATGTTTTAATTAGTTAAATTTTATATTTTTTATATTCGAAATCTATGTATAACACCAAAATATTACCCTTTGTTATTGTTCATGCGTTATACAAAAACTAATACAAAATGCCTATTTATAACCAAAATTGGTAAATGTATGTACCTAAATGTCTATTACAGCTGCTATGGAATGTATCTAGGTGACCTGGAGATACAGCCGGATTATACAGGATGGTTACACATAATATGGAACGATAAGTGATCTCACTCGATTATTTCTAAACTATACAAGATATCGAAAAACTAGTTACTGATTCTGAAAGTGCTTCATGAGCTCTTTCAAATGGTACCAATAATAGGTTACAGATTATGGAAGCTGGTAACATTGAATTTTTGGATTTTGTAACTTCTCATTTCCACCCTGTACAACCCGGCTGTATCTCCAGGTCACCTAGATACATTGCATAGCAGCTGTAATAGACATTTAGGTACCTAAACATACGTTTACATTACATACATTTAACAGTAACAACGTACATACATTTACCAATTTTGGTGATAAATAGGCATTTTGTATTAGTTTTTGTATAACGCCTGAACAAAAACAAAGGGTAATATTTTGGTGTTATACATAGATTTCGAATATAAAAAATATATAATTTAACTAATTAAGACATGACAAAAAAACTGAGGTATGTCTCGTTTCTGTCGGGCCTGGGTCACAGATGACCGTTCTTCTTTTAGCTTGATATTCAATCTCTGCGTTCCTATTGAACGAATCAAAAGAACTTATAAAAGAACACCTCACTGGAAGACAAAAGGTATAATCATAGCTAGTAAAAACAAAAGAAAACTTTATCTGCAGAGTAGAAGAATCAACTGTGCATCTACAAAAAAAAGATATAAAACTTATTGCAAAATCATAAAATCCGTAACGAAGCAATCTAAAAAGAACGCAAACAAAAAATATATAAATGAAAGTACCAATAAGAGCAGGGCTACGTGGCAAATTATTAAACAAAATACAACACATACCAATACCATAAAAGAGACGATAGAAAACATTGAAAAAGATAACATTTTAATTGATAAACCATGTGACATAGCAGATGCGATTAATGACTTTTTTATTAATTTGAATAATGATATACAACATAACATTGACATTTCATATAAATCAGTGACTCAACCTAATTTGAATAGTATCTTTCTGATACCAGTTACAATTTCAGAAACTAAAAGGACTATACAAGTGTTAAAAAATAAAAAAAGTACAGGTTTTGACAATATACCAATGACGATAATTAAATCAAGTATTGATGCTATAATGAGGATCATTTCGATTTTTAGCTGTGAATGCAGATTTATAGGGCTAAGAAATCCTTAATACACAGTGCAAAAATTTTTGTTCTACGACAAAAATTGACGAAGTTATGGCCAAATTACTAAAAAAGTTCACTGACCGCCCGGCGCGGGGACGATGACGTCATTATATCCGATCCGAACGCTGCCGGCGTACTGCGTGGATAGAAAATATTTTTTTCTAGCCAAATTATCAGTTTTAGAGAAAAACTTGTAATGACATTTATTCATCAGAATAAAGTAAGCTATCGATAGGTAATTTTAAAAAATGGAAATTGTGAAAAATAACGCAAAAAATCCATACGCTCATACGATTCAAGGGCACGCAGAGACGCGATTGGGGTCTCCGCGGTGGTATATTTGGCGATTTATTCAAATAAAGTGTACATAAGTGTTGTTAGAGTCATATCTTCTTCCAAGTAAAATATAAAAATGTATAAGTATTAATTTATTTACTTCTAACAATAAGGTATAACTTCTAACAATATGACATTGCTATGAAAATCATTTCGATGTACACTTAAAATACCTACCTGTTATTTAGTTTTTCTGAGTTAAACCTACGCACCTACCTATCTATTCGCCGTTCCCATGGGCGGGCCAGCTGCTGCAGGAAGGACAGCCGCTCCGTGCTGGAAATCTATTTAATCTTAGCCTAGAAGCTGGGTATGACTACCCCGCCCCTCTCCTCTCCCCAGGTCATAAACTGGGCATGACTTCCCCCTCGGCCAGAAGTTGGGTATGATTTACCCCCCCCCCCCCTCCCCGGCCCGAAACTGGGTATGACTTGACCCCTCCCCCTCCCCAGGCCATAAGCTGGGTAAGGCTAGCCCCTCCCCCCAGCCCTAGAAACTGGTTATGACTTGACCCCTCCCCCCCCCCCCTCTCCCCAAGCCAGAAGCTGGGTAAGGCTAGCCCCTTCCCCCAGTCCATAAGCATAAGCTGG
Organism: Ostrinia nubilalis; assembly: GCF_963855985.1. Classification (NCBI taxonomy): domain Eukaryota; kingdom Metazoa; phylum Arthropoda; class Insecta; order Lepidoptera; family Crambidae; genus Ostrinia; species Ostrinia nubilalis. The sequence continues at coordinate 8,483,344 of NC_087088.1, read as the reverse complement.
GTATGACACCCCCCCCATGCCAGAAATGCCAGAAACTGGGTATGACTTGGCCCCCCCCCCCCCCCCCCTCTCCCCAAGCCAGAAGCTGGGTAAGGCTAGCCCCTTCCCCCAGTCCATAAGCATAAGCTAGGTATGACTCCCCCTCGGCCGGAAGCTGGGTATTACTTACCCCCCCCCCCCAGGCCAGAAACTGGGTATGACTTGCCTCTCCCCCCTCCCACCAAGGCCAGAAGCTGGGTAAGGCTTGCCCCTCCCCCCAGGCTATAAGCTGGGTATGACTTATCCCCCCCCCCCCCCCAGGCCAGAAACTGGGTATTAGCATCATATTAAGTATTATTATGTTCAATACAAACAATCATTAAGTTACACTCACCCCAACCGCGTCTCCGCATTGCATCGAATCCTATGAAAATGTGGTTTTTGGACATAGCAATACTTATTTTTCACAATTTTTATTTTTAAAAATTACTGGTCGATAGGTTACTTTATTTTGATGAATAAATGTTATTAAAAGTTTTTTCTAAAACTGATAGTTTAGCCGGAAAAAAATATTTTCCATCCCATTAGTACGCCGGCTGCGCTCGATTCGGATATAATGACGTCACGCGGCCTTGCGTACGTTGACTTTTAGCGGCAAAAACGGCCTATGTTTATTACTTAATATCTTCGTAAGTAATGGTCCGATTTGGATAATTCAAAAAGATATATCTTTCTTATGTCTTAAAGATTAACGTAGATACTAGTTTTATTGAATTTTCTACAACAGTACTGATCCTCATTGACCCATTAACTTATATCATAAATTTGACTTTTGAAACCGGTATATTCCCCGATGATTTGAAGAAGGGATTAGTAAAACCTCTTCATAAAAAAGGATCTAAAAGCGACATGAACAATTATAGACCTATTGTTTTACTATCAAACTTTTCTAAAATCTTTGAGAAAATCATTTATAATAGGATCATGTCATTTCTGGACAAAAACAAGACGTTAAATACAAATCAATTTGGATTCCAGAAAGGTAAAAATACAACTGTAGCTATTTTTAAAATTTTGAAACAAATGTGGGTAGATATGGATAAGAAAAATACTTGTGTTGGACTTTTTCTAGATTTGTCAAAAGCTTTTGACTGTGTCGTTCATAAGATCCTACTAAAGCAATTAGAGCACATAGGAATTCGTGGAATTGCTCTCAAACTTATGCAATCGTATTTAACAAACAGAGAACAAGCAACAATTCTAGACACATATGACTCAACGACAAAAACAATGTTACGAATACAGTCTAATTGGAAAACTATTGCCCTGGGTGTACCGCAAGGTAGCATTCTAGGGCCACTTTTGTTCTTGATTTATGTCAATGAATTTCCACAAATAGTAAATCACCTATGCGTTATGTTCGCGGATGATGCTACTATATTCTTATCCAAGGAAAAACAAAATGATGAGAGTTTCACTGATACAATTTATAGTACACTTAACCGAGTAACCGAATGGTTAGCAGGTATAAACCTAAAAGTAAACTTGGCTAAAACGAAATTGCTGGAATTCAGAAACTATAAGAAGGTCCCACTAGATTTGAACATTGTTATTAACGCGACTAAAATTGAGCAGGTATCTGATATCAAATTTTTAGGTATTACCATAGATTCCCATTTGAATTGGAAATCTCACATTGACAATATAAATGGACGAATATCTAGTAGCTGTTATGCCATATCGATACTTATAAAGGTGACCTCAATAGAAATTTCAAAGAATGCATATTATGGATACGTCTATCCACTACTGACATACGGAATAATATTCTGGGGCAATTCTGTAAATGTTCAGTCTACATTTATCTTGAAAAAAAAGTGTTTACGAATAATTTATAATATTGGTCCATATGACACATTACGGGTAGTATTTAAGGAATGTAAATATTTGACATTGACGGGTATATACATATTAGAAATTTGTTTATTTGTAAAAGGACATGCACAGTATTTTCATAAAAAAAGTGACACTAGAAATAATTTACGGTCACAATACATGTATGACATTTGTATAGAAAAATCATCGAGTTACATCCATGACAAGAGTACTTTTATAATGGGAATTAAGATTTTCAATAAGTTGCCTAAAATTATCAAGGCTTTAGAAGGTCCGCAATTTAAAAGAACTCTTAAAGATTGGCTAATAATGAAATGTTTTTATAGTTTAGAAGAATATTTTAATCATTGTTGAAATTCTAAAATATGGACAACCCACTTAAGTAACATTGTAAATTATATTATTCTCTTTACCTACCTATATTGTACGTCCGAAATGGGCAAACTGTCGGTTCCTGTGTTATTTAACATCCATGTAACAACAATGTATGCACAGTTTTGACAATAAATGACTATCTATCTATCTAAAACTCAAAGGAACGTTAGTCAAAATTACTAGGAAATCATTAAAAACAATTGTAAAGCGTAGCATTTGTGTGATTTATGCATACAAAACATACATACATTCGAAAAAACATAACCCTCCTTCTGCAGTCGGATAATAATGACACCTTATGGTACTACTGTAAGGTGACTTCTTTTTCTCATCTAGCTTTTTCATTTTTCAAATTTGTATGATGACTATTGACTATCCTAACTTAATTCGGTAATACGTTATTTTATAGCATGTTTTCATTTTGTTAGATCATCTTTTAATTATCTTTTACCTGACAAATACCTAGTTTCGTCAAATATGAGAAATAATAAAAAGCATCATTACTTTACCCGATGTGGATAGATGTCATCATTTTTTAATGTACAAATCACATAAACGTTACACTCTAAAATAGTTTTATTACATATTTTTGATGATTTTTAAGTTCTTTCGTTTGTTCTAAACGCACATACTTAAATACAATGTACGTGAAACGTCTATAAAATTTACCTCCTCAGTTGTTTTAATATCCTCTCTTTGTAGATTTTTAAAATATTTTTTTAGATAATCTAAGGGCGTAAAGGACAAATTATTTAGACTTTGATATGAAAATATGGGTTGTATAGGACAATAGATTATACTACATGTACATTATATGCCCAAAAAATTGTGTTTACTTGTTCTTTACTACCATGCTAACTGTACTAAAAAATCTAATGGTATTTACATCCCAATTTTCACGATAAATTCTGTTTAGCTTATCAAATATGATGGGTCGTAAAGGCACTTTTTTTGAGAATTTCGACAAACTAAATATACAGATCGACAGAGAATTTAATTCTGAGTACAATTGTATAAAAAACTCATTTTCGGTATTTTGTCCTTTACGACCTTTGAGCCCAGAGGTATCGATATATGAAATCCAAATAATTAAATTAAATTCCTGAATTCAACCAACCGCCGCGCCTCTGTGTTTTAGTGGTAAGATCACCCTTTCTGCTTCAGACCTAGAGATCCCAAGTTCGATTTGAAATGGGGGCAGATTCTCTCGCTTCTATCTATGACCTGACCTGATCTGATCATCATTTTCCATCAGGTGAGATGCAGGCCAAGAGCTTCGTCGTTGTGGATAAAATAAATATTACCTATGCTGAACTTCGAGTCGAGACTTAATGTGGTTTCTTTCATTTACGGTCATCAATTTTCACAGAATTCGTAATACAGATAAGTACGATATAGGTTACAGCTACGTTTTTCCTGGTCCTATTCAATTTATAAGGTAATTAACGTTAGCCCGTTCCTGACATTATTATTTCAGTAATAGAGGAAGTTTGTCATTTGTTTGTATTGAACATGAATAAAATTTTAAGAGTTGCATCTCAAGCCATATTTTTAACGCCTAGCAAGCAAATGGCCGTGGGCCCGATTATTTCAAATAAAGTAACAAAAAAATTCTAGAATAAAATTTTTACTCAGAATATTATGTTTGCAAAAGTGTCACTATACTACAATCAGTTAAACTAATAGACCTAATAGATTTACCTTCACGTTTAAATATTCAATCAACATTATAAAATGTGATTCATCTCCTAGAATCTCTGTCGTCGGTCAAAGCCTTGCGTTCTATGTTCGGAACATAAGCCGTGCGCATTTTATTTATAGCTGACAAAATGAAAAGGACTTTTATTATGTGCGCCAGTCAATTAATGCAAGCCCATTCGATGCGGCATTCAATTCGGTGCGGTTTCACACATTCGCGTATTGCTTTCGCCGATTAAATTTTACCATTGTTATAGATATTCGTGTCCATTTTAACTTCATTTTCCGATCGCATGTTTTTTGACTTTAATCATACCGTCAAATTAGTGTAACAGATACGCAATTTGATTTCGGATGGGCGACTAACGTAGATGATTTTTTGATGCATTGCGGTGATTGCGTACAAGGAGGTGTAAAAAATTATTAAGAACCTCTACATGAGTCTCTCCATTGCACATCCTGTGAAGTTGTGACCAATTTATTTTGTCAATCAAGATATTTAATTTAATTTAAAGACTTTATTGCACACACATAAGAATGTTCCATACAAAAAGGCGAGCTTAATGCCATAAGTCATTCTCTACCAGCTGATAAGAAGAAGAAGATAATGTCAAAAGTACCTATAGTATTTTTTCCAACTGTATTTGTTCTAAAGAAAATAAACAAATGAATCACGTCATAATAAATACGTTACGTCATTAAACATAAATTAGAGAAGAAAGAAGATACAGGAAGTGTGAAACGGGTGAAACGCCACACGGGAAAATAACAAGACAATACGCAAATACACGTTCATTATGTCTCAACGTCACCGTGAATCATACTAAATCACTCCTTGCAATACATTCATATCGTACGACAACATTATAAGGCTTATGGGTTGACGCACATTTGTGAAAGTACTTATCTGGTGAAAAAAAAGATAAGTTTGGTTTTAATATCATCAGCTAACATGCATTGACTTAAGTTTCTATAAGTTTTTCATTATTACAAAGTCAATTAATGCAGAATAAAAAGTTCAAGATGAAAGTATTTAAGTACTACCTACTCGTAATTTCAGTTGATTTTTTATCACAATTGCATTTTTGTATTTTTTAGTTTACATAGGTACATACCGCTAATTCAGTTACCTGTGTATAATAACTAGACTAGACTACCTTAATTTTAATTAATGTAATAAATTGATGTAAAATGTTCAGCAAAATCAATCTTTATCCAGGTTCCAAGCAGGATCTCGCGGCACCGCACTGACTCCAAGCGTTTCTTCCCAACGCCGCGAGAGGGCGCGCGAATCTATTTCACGCACATTACGCGCCTGACTTATGACTTATTACAGCTGTAAAACTCAGCACATATCAGTCCATTTACCCGCGTTTTTGATAATTTACCCGAAAAGCTTTTGAGCTTACGTTGTAAAGAAAATGTTAAACTTGTTTATTACTGGATAGGCCACAGGCTTAGCGTTGTTTGTTTTAATAAAAAAAATTCTACAATTATGACAAAAAGCCAAAACATTTTTGTTTACTCACGTGTTGTTCACTGTCAATATTCTGGTTTCCACTGCTGGACGAAGGCTATCCCCCAAGGATTTCCACAAAGACCTTACCGCCTTCCGCATCCAGGCACCACCCGCGAATTTCACCAGAACGTCGGTCCACCTAGTGGGGGCCTGCCCACAACGTTTTCCGGCCAGTCAATGCTTTAATTAATTAATTTAAAAACGAATCATCGTTTTCTTAGAATAAATTACCTAATCTGGGGGCACGGCAGTGCCCCCACCAAGTCGAGCAAAAAGGCTTGTTCTACGGTAAAAAGTTGTGAGATCCATGTAATACCAAGTCCAGGCCAGGAAATTTTTAACGTTTTACATAAATATATTGACTTGGCCATCGCATGAAAACACGTGTAAATTAAATTATTTAGTGCGATGGCCAAGTCAATAATTTATGTAAAACGTTAAAGATTTCCTGGCCTGGACTTGGTATTACATGGATCTCACAACTTTTTACCGTAGAACAACTGAGTTGCGAGACTTGGTTTTTTTGACAAGTATTGTTTTTGATGGGATTCAGAGTTTGCCGGACATTTCACAGAACTTGGGAACTTATCCATAAAATTACATAGAACACAATTTCAGCGCTACTAAACTACAAATCTAACGCCTTACAAGTTCGTTTGCATCTACATATTTTATCAAAATGCATCTTCCGTGTCTTTGTATAGGGTTTATATTCGTAATTAAGGGGGAGTATTCTGCAAACACGCGTACGAGCTTTGTCATTTGATTACCTTTGCACATCGAGAGATATTATTGGGCGAGACGAGGTGGCGCCGATACGGAGGAACGACCATTCTATGGTGGCAGCTACACCAGTGATTTCGTTTCTGACACACTGGTGGAATATTTCGAGCACATTTTTTTAATAAAACGCTACCAACCGATCAAAATGGAAATCATTGTGGAGACCTAAATTCAGCAGTGATGATGAAACACAAAACACTTATTAGAATGTTTGAGAAAACACACGAGTAGGTATTTTAATAACAGTCATTTGTTTGTTTCAGCTAAATGACGTCCACTGCTGGACAAAGTCCTCCTGAGTCCTGCCCGCCCAGATTCAAGTGCTTCCCGCCACCTTCACTAGATCAGATTATTTGTAATAAAACGTAAGGTACCTAAATCATGTAGATAATTTCTATTCCGGATTACAAACCATGTGCTATATCGCCAATGTGTACAATTCTATGGTTTAGAAATATCAACTATCTATAGGTACCTAGTTTTCATGACGAAAATAAAAAACAAGCAAAATCGCCTTCAATTTAGTATCCTAGTGGTTTCCAAAAATAAGCAACCCGTGTACACAGCCCTTATCTACTGAACCCTAACTAACAGGTCAGAGTAAAGGAAGTGCGCTCTAGACGGTAATACCAACTGTTACACAAAAACATGATATGACAGTGACTAATTCCTCCCAGACATAGGTACTCGCCCGATCTCTTTTAAAATCGTGTCGTCATTATTCTAGTAACGAATGTTTTATTCATGATGTCATTTAGTATGTTTTAGCTGCATTTAACCTCTGAAAAGTAAGAATATTTTGTAGGAGTAACTGAAGTAAAAGCGTAATTTGACGTATATAAGTAATTTTAGAAGTTTATAATGCCTAAGGCAGACTTCAACAGGTTTGTAAGTGTAAAACATAATTTGACGTACCAAAGTAGTATAATAAAGCCTAAGCTACTTCAACAGCTTTGTACCTTTACTGAAAATATACAAATTATAATTATCAGGTTCCTATTTACCTAATTCACAAAACATTTGCCTTATATTTTTTCCTATAAATAAATCGTGACAAAAAGTACGAAGTAACATAATTCATTACATAAATAACTTTTATATATGATATCACTCCTAATAAAAGCGGCAAAGAAGCCAATCTAATAGGCGAATGAGTTCCTGTGAGGCTTCAAAGAGACTATCGTATAATGTTGCCCTATTATAAGTAGTGTGTCATATCGAGCTAGTACATACTCGATGTTCCAATAAAGTTTTGTCAGGGGATCTTTGCCGGCACATAATAAAGTATTACAAAAGCCAAAGACCGTCATTGTTGCTGGTACTTCAATCCCGAGAGTCCGGGGAGCGTTGGGACTGGCAAGTGTACTCGCTTCACTGAAAGTCAGCTTTAGTACGTCGAAATAAAAGTGGTGACCAGTATATGGACTTATTATTTGTTATAAAATAAATACGATATTTTATTGACATCATTTGATATCTTATAGTAAGGCTATATTTTTAAGCAACACATACAAAATAAACAATTAATGAAAAAAAATCGACTTTGTTAACATAAAGAAGCTCAGAAAAAAACTTGAAGTCATTTCGCGGTGTCAAACACTACTGTATTCTTGAAAAGGAAGATACATTTTTCTACTGCTTTTAATTGAACTGAGAACTGGGTATCAGTTCTCACTTCGATATCTAAAGTGGCGGTTAAAATTGTGTCAAAGATTTGTCATAGAAACGGCTTCATTGATTTACTCGGATCGTGATAATATTAAAATTCTGTCAAAGATAATATGTCATCGAAACTGGTTCATTGATTTACTCGAATCGTGATATTATGAACTACCCCCGATGCTCCAAAAAAGTTTCACGATTTAATTTGTAATTAAAAAGTTTTCAATCGTCTAAAAATGTAAACAAAAATTTGATCAACGCACTCATTCCTTTTTTAACGTTCTTGTAAACTAGTCGTTTTACTTGTTCAACTTTATGGCCAAACAATGTTTTCCTAGGATTTGATCTCCTGCAACACCGCGACGGTACAAGACAAATTGCAGACAGTTTCCAGAAAGTGATATTAGTTTATCTCCTTTCAAAGTAGTTTTCCTTTCCAACTTTCACATTATAATCACATTCATATTTTTTAATTACTAAGGTACTTGACAAGATTTAGTTTTATTTTTGTTGGGGGATATTCTAGTTCCATGGATTCCTAGTATCACTGCGAAGATATTATTAAGGAGTATTGGGAAATCAGAATTCTTTAAATTAATTAAAAATACCAAACACAACAATTGAACAAAAAAAGTTAAAAACGTCCAAGTTCAAAAACCTAATCATTTTCAAGATCTTTTCTACAAGCAATGATATTTTTTCAATGCCCTCCAAGAGTAAACAGCCCAAAAGAAGTTCAACGTTAGCAAAGAAAAAAAATTTGAGACAGGTACTTGAAATTCTGATACAAAAGGATGATAATTAAACGTAAAAAAGTTGAAAAAAAAATAACGTTATTCACATATCGAAAAAAATACGTTCAAACACACGCCCGCGCAAGTTTTCAGGCAAGTAAAGAATTCCATTCAAACGCTCCCGCAAGGGGACAGATAAGGTTTTATGAGTCCGCCACGTCGTTTATGTGGACTGAGCAGCGATGTGCACTGCATAGTTTGTACAGAAAACCAATTACGCTCTTTTGTTTAGCACTGAATTACCTTGACGAGTATCTCAAATAAATTCCAGAGTGAATACTTTTTAAGTGACGCAATTTAAGTAGTGGACCAATTAGCCCGAAACTTTGCTTGCGTGTTTTGTTTTACCGTTGTTAATTTTTCGCAATAATTAGACTTTTGTATCAAATATGTAGAGTTTACTGTTATAATAGTAAAACTATCGATGTTTTTGTCGTTATTATATTAATTTGTATTAAGTAGGTATTCGAAATGTCTGTAACGATTAGGTAGGTATCAATCAGATAAATAGAACTAAATTAAATAATTTAGTCCAAGGATATTTTTTAAATGACGTCATCTCGAGTCGTCAATTTGAATAATCTATAACGGTTTAAACCGATGATAACCGGTATTGTTGCTAATTGTACTAATTTTATTCAACTAATCGTTAATTTACTTACTTGGAAATGATGTTGGTTTCACGTGCATTTGTCTAATCGGATTATTATTATTTGGACTTACTTGGACGTGAGGTTTTTCACCTCTTCGTTTTCTGTGACGACTAAATTCAACACTCGCCAGGTAATAATGCTGCAAATGACAAATGAATGTTTTACTTACCTACATCTTTGCACAAAATATTTTCATGCAATGAAGAAAAGTTTAGGTTAACGTTTACTTAGAAGCGCAGTTATTTAGGTTAATGTTAAGATGACATGAAAAAAAAATCATGAAGTGGAAAATAGATCTAAAAGAGGACAAAGCTATGAAGTTACTCAGAGACGTCATCGTTAACCTTCTTATTTATCTTCAGGCAGGATCACGCGGTACTCTGCGTGGAAGTGGTCGGTGCATTTTAGTGTAGTTTAACATCGTATTTATCGCTTATTTGTAACTTAGTTTGGCTAACTACACCTTCAACACGCTTATTGTAGTCACCAATAACTCGAAACAAAGCAGCAAACACGTTATACACGTTTGTAGTTTGAATTAATTTAGCCACGGCACACGCGCTGCAGTCGAGACAATATGAAGCAATTTACTTTGCATCACACGCAGGTACTTGCAAACGTTTGCTGTTTGGGTAAATAGTCGGAATATTTTTGGAAATAAAGATAATACCTAATTCCCTCTTGTAATCTTAGATAGTGTCATAAAGGTTCAATCACTGTAATAATCTTGGTAAAATGCATTATTTTAACGAATTTTTGTCTTTATAATTTTAAAAGGTGCAATTGAAAATATTAAAGTTTTTTACATGCATTGATTGTGTTTGTATAAAAGTTTTTCAGGTTAAGTGATTACAGCAAACCGCTACCAACCGGGCGATGTAGAAATCATTGGAGGCATATGTTCAGCAGTGGACGAATTAATGATGGATGATGATGATGATTAACTCAAAATTTAAAATCATCCGAATAAAATTAGAATAAATGAAAAAGTACGAATACTCTTTAAAATTCATACGAAATGGCAGACTTCGTTATAAAACAAATTTAAAAAAATCTGTGTGACGCTATATCTACTACTTATTTCAATGACGCAAGTTTGGGTATTTAAAACACTTCTATATGTATTCATTGTTTGGTAGCAATGACCACCTTTGTGTTTCATATTTTGAAAGACGTACTCTTTTTCTTAAATGCATTCACATTCGGTATTTCAATTAATTTAGCTGCGAGCCATAATGACAGAGAGCATAAAGCAATTCGCCCGGCGCCACACGTCACGGACAGGTAACTCGGCGACGTGTTTGCGTTGCGGACACGGCCGCACTTGTACCGTGAATACTGATTAAAGCTGCAACATATTTAGCAGAACTGTTTAGCCAGTAAAACACGCTAGAGCATTAGAGGTAGACCCTTACAAAACCGACTAAACAGTTAACTGAGTAGAAACTGATTTATTGCCTTTTTGTAAGGCATGCTTCTGATTATGGTTACTAAAGATATCATACAGTAATTCGCTCGGCGCCACACGTCACGGACAGGTAACTCAGCGACGTGTTTGCGCTGCGGACACGGCCGCACTTGTACCGTGAATACTGATTAAAGCTGCGACATATTTAGCAGTTCTGCTTAGCCAATAAAACACGGCAGTTCCTCGTTATTTCTAGTTATGAGACCCATTGAAATTTGCGGCGTATTGAAAGCAGTGGTGGTCAAATAGTGTACCAAAGATTTATAAGCACTGCTTCATTACTTACTTATGTGTAACGCTGTATCTTATTATTGTTACGTAGTAGGTATCGACCTAATAAAATTTTAATGGGTAGGTAAGGAAACTTTGGAGTTAGAGATCTAAAATTAGTGAAGATGTTTAAGCAGAGTAGGATCGGATCGGACGTTGTAAAAGTTCTTGGAAGAGGCCTGTGTTCAGCAGTGTACATCGTTTTGTTGAAAACAAAGGATAATTGTAATGTAACACAAACACATTATTACTGGTTAAAATACTGAGGTAATGTTGTAAACCTATTAATGTAATTCTACACTACCTACACTACATAAAATGTGAACTTTTGGCTCTATTTAAAGTCAACGTTTAAGGTTACACTTTTCTAATTTGACTGTCTGTGCTAGTGTCGGTCGAGTAGCAAATTCCCAAAAGCTAAATAATTGACGTTGATGTTGGCGTGGAGAGTGATAATCGTTGATATACTCACCAACATTTGGTGTGCAGTCAAATTATGGCACGACCGAGAGATGAGTTCCAGTAATGGCACCGGACAATTTATTTCTGACTAAAGTACTCGTATGACCGCGTTTGCAATCGTATTTCTTCAACAAAAAGAGATACGAATACTTAATTTATTATAGCTTAAGTGCTATTTAGCTGTGAGCATAAGCTTTAAGTAAACATTTATCAAAATTAGTGGAGTAGTTTTTATCTAGGAGTGACAAACATCTAACCACCCATCTAACATCACACATTTTGAGTGAAAAAAGGAGCGAGGAACTCTCTAGAAATGAAAAAAATATGACAAGATTATTCTTACAGTGTACTCGTTCTTCAAAGATTAATGCGTCAAATGACCCGACCACCGCTGTTCAGAAATACTCCAAAAGAAGTGAACATAAAAAAGGCTGTCCCAAACTTCTGTCATAAACAAATGGCTGCAGGTGATCCAAACAAATCCGTTTGTTAGAGCACGGTCTTGCAGGGCACCGCACCGACGTGTCACTTCAGCGGCGTAATGGAATTCTCATGCTCGTCCGTTGACGGTTTGCGGCGTTATTGTTCAGGGGACAAGGAACATTTTTTGGTTAAATGCATTAATGAAATATTGAGACATATTGAATGAGTATGACTGGAATTGAACGAACGCATGCAATATTTGTAAATTACTAAGTAAGTCAATTGATTTCTTTCTGCAATCTTTGGAACTTAGGACAAAAGTATTTTACTCACCTCCATTTAGTCTGCCTCATCTGCATTCAACCAAGTAACGTAAGTATATTTTTGTGTTAACACACTCCACCCCATTTTTCGTAATATCACTGTGATATTGTTTTCTAAATGCTTGAACGTTAAACTCATAACAAATATACTTTTTAATTTTATAAAACTACACAGCAAAATATAATAGACTTTGGCCCCAGGCCTATTAGTAATACATACTTTAAATTTGCACCGGTGACGCCCGCGAGCGTTCCAAGAAGAAACTTTTCAGAAGTTTTAAAGGGATCTAAATGGGCCTTATTTCGGAGTTCGTCCTTGTCTCAATTATTTTCAGCAAAAATGTTCTCGTATGTTACTTAGGCGCATGCAATCCACAGATTCAAAGTCAAATTCTTAACCTAGATATATTATTTAAAACAAGAAACTTAGAGATTAACAAACTAAAGGACAAACCTGCGAACATAGATCTGTGTAGTGTGGCAAATCCTCCATTTACTTCTGCTAAATTAGGTAGGGTCGTGTTCCTGCAGTAGAAACTAACGCCTTGATGATGTGAACAAAAAGTGAAAATTGGTTTTCTCTCGTCGTTTTCAACACTTCTAAACATATTGGAACCAGCTTCTCATCATCACTGACAGCTATAAATTCCGAGGTAGCACGTGTCACACTTATTGGTGCACTGCCAAGGCGCCCCAACGGCTTCAAACCGAGTGAACATACGAAGAAATTCAAAACGTAACAACTTTCGCTCTAAATGTTTGAGGCTGATTGGATTTGTTTCGTTTTCCATTTAGAGCGAGCTTTTACTAGTGCTGTTATTAGACAGGAAAATATCGATAAATTTTATCAAGAACCAAACTACGCCTCACTACTAATGCAGAAGAATGATTTAACAAAATTGTATAGTCTAATGTGGTCTCAATTATACAAATTCGTGAGTGGTCATTTGTAGTTGTTGTACTTTATGTGATAATTTAGTAATTGAATGTTCAATTACTAAATTATCACTTAAAGTACAACTACATTTACATAAAAATTTCATTTCAGCGTGTTACAGTAAAACCGACGATGGTCAAAGTCTTGATAGCTTATTATTAAGAGTAACGTAAGAGGAAAGGTTAAAAATGCTTCATGCGTTAACAATATGATTTGATACAGTTTTTTTTAAATTGATATATTATGTTCACAATTTTTTGTATGTCTGGTAATCTTATAAAGTTATCGATATTGGACAAAGTATCGACAAGTCCACAGCTCTACTTGCAAACGCTGTTCTCGACGAAACACCACAGTTAACCATTGACTACTTCACAATAATGCACCGCTCTTTATTTCTTCCTTTTATTCTTTCTCAGTTAAGCACTCATTTATTGAGAAAAGATAATCAAACTTCGACCAGTGTTATTATTCTTAATTAACCCCACCATATTTCTTCAGCTAATTACTATGGAATATTAGATGTACTAATATCTAAGTAATTAAAATATCTGTTATCTTTTATTAATTAAACCGTAGATTTAGTTTTAGTATCTAGTTTTGCAGACTTATAACTGTCTAATTTGTATCAGTTTACATTGTTATAAATCTGCTCCTAAAATAATTTTAATATTATATCAAGCATCGAATTATCTCTTCTTTATGTACCTACTATTAAATATTGTTTCATTGAAATTAATTAATTTAATAAAGATTGGAAATATTTTAAGTTAATTTAAGATGCACAATGGAATATTAAATTGGTATCTTATGTTTATAACATTAAAAGTAATCCATGTAATTAAGTTGTGAAGGTTTTTTATGTTTAAAAGTTTGATGAAAAAAACCTGTACCGCACGTTCTTTATGCAGTTTTTCAGCAATTTTTGGTATTATTTTACAAGTGACTATGATTATAAATGTATTATTTAAACATTACTTTTATTTAGTATTGGTAAAAGCTCAACATATTGCACGTTTCATCAGCTCACCAATAAAAGCTGTTCCTGAAAGTGCGACCGCAAAAATGCTATCGAATCGAAGCATTTCAATTAAATCTTAGAAGCTTTCTTGTTGGAGGAATGCTCCTCTAGACAAAAGACTTGCAAAGCCGTTTCAGGTAATTAATCCTCTTGGAATTCTTTTTGATGTAGCCAGTCAAGGAAAATAATCACAATCCATCTTGAACTGTGACAAAAGATCAAACAGGTCCTTTTGTTGTTGGTCCCCCTGATGGCATTTTGTGTCGTTTTCGTAAGCTTCAGCTATATATGGGTGACTTATTTATGTTCTACGAAATGCGAAAATGATGCAATGAAAAGTAGAACAGTAACTCTGATGGAGCAATTTTCTAGGAAAACTTTTGCTACTCATCAACGTTATTTACAAAATGTAATTGGTGTTGACATTCCTTCTCACTTGAGTGGTTTTAAGAATGTCAATGTAATTAAAATGTGTAATTGAAAAATGTAAAAGTACAGTTTTTACTGTTTAAGATTTAAGTGGACATCAGTATTCAAGCAATTATATTTTTAATTCATAATAAGTATGTACATCGATCATAATATCTCATCGTGAGACAACGGCTTAAGACGGTAAACTTTAGTTTACTTATTTAGTATTTCATAATAATGGCAAGGTTACTTGCTAAAGCACAAAATTTTAAAAGATAAATTATGACGCAATTAACTTTGTCTAGAATATTTTAATGATACCTTTTCGTCTTAATTTACTATTAACTCGCGAATTTGGTCCTTAAAGATATTTATTTCTTGTGTCCTGTCTGAATAATCCCATTAGCAAATACAAAAATAAATACTGAACTTGAATGAGTGGGATCACTCGCAACTTTGAGTCGAAACCGTCCGAAAGTTTGTGGTAAAAAGCCCGAGCGTCCGGGCCTGTGCAAATTTAAACGGACAACCGGACAGTCTGTCCAAAGAGAATACCATTTGTGCTACGAGTTTTCTAGGACGCGTCCTTCGAAAGCTTTCCTAGTTGGTCAAGTTTCTTTGACTCATAATGAGACCCTATTTAGGCTTTACAAGTTAAATGGGAAACAATCTTGCGGAGTCTTTATCCTAAACAAGAACTTTTCGTAACCGACACTTCAGTGTTCTTCACAAAGATTTGCTTTAAGTTTCTAGCGATGCCAAGAGATGGCGCTGATAGTATATTAAATCGCGGAATCAAGTCTGGCTTTTGTAATTTAATATTGGTAAATCATTGAGATTGCGTTGAATTGGTCCTCTATTCGAGGAACAATAAAATAACAATTAGATCGTGACACCTTATTGTTGACTGTCTATTATTTTGTTGCTTTCTATTGTAATAATACTCGTATGTTTCATCACATTATTCGGGGATAAATCTCTTAAAAACCAATCATTTGACTACCTGAATGTATTTTTCTATAAAAGCCTCACCCAGAAAAAATATCACTATTATAAAAAGTCGTAACTTCAGAAAGTAATTATTTTCTCACCCACTCGTTAACTTGAAACCAATCTAGACCTGACGCAGTAAGACATCGCTAAAGAGAGTGCCTGAATTAACCCCGATGCTGCTAAGAGCAACAGTTATATTCTCGTCATTCTCGGATACCTTTAAAACCACAAAATGGATGGTACAAAGAAGTTATAAAAAGAAATACGACACTCCTCGTCTCTGTTTATTACCGTACATTAGTTATACAGCTTCCGTAGTGTCGTCCCGGCATGAAATGGGAACTAATGAGATTTTGATGTTTTTTTGACTGTGCCTTTATTTTCCTTGGTAACGTTAAGATGGAGGAACTTCGCCGCGGCGAAGGTGCAATATCATTTCAAGCTTTTACTGTTACTTATTAAGTTCACAGAGCTTTTTAAAAGTAGGTGAACTACATAAATGCTACTTTGAAATTGTTCTGAACTAGTAAAATGAAAATATTGTGGCTTTTCCGTTCTGGGTTGCTGTGATAATAACAGGAGATACTAAAAAAATAATTCGCTGTATATCTGAAAATGTACTGGTAAATGTTTTTAAGAATCCTTATTTTATTTTAAATCTTTATTATCTGTCACTAATTCAGTGAATTGCAAAAAGGTGCAGTTATTAACTTTAACAATATAGTCCTGGTTCTCTCTCTTGTAGTATTTTTTTTTTTCTATTTATTTGGGACAAAAACAGTCATTACAAATATCACTTCTAAACAAAAATAGTAACTAAGAAAAAAGACAACGAGTGCCCAAGAAAAAAGACAACGAGTGCCCAAAGTATATTTTGCAATGTACCTCTGAAAAGCCTAAATATGGTACTAAACCTTTTTAGAATTTTTCATTTTAAACGCCTAAAAAAGAAGTGTTACTCATTTATGAAGCATCCATTATTCTAGAATTTTAAAAGACACACTTTAAATGGTTATCATTATTTAATGAATCGCGCATGAAACTTTTCACCTCTATTCATTTTACGATAATATCACCATAGAACTGGCAGACGCACACGTTAAGTAATTAATTTGAGAACACTTGCATATAATATAGCCATTTATATTCACCGTACACCCGGAGCTACGGTTCATTCTGGTTTTGTTTTCTACCTAAAACTATGAAATTATTTTGACCTTTGAAATACGAGTTATCTTCATTCTCGCTCATAACACTAAAACATTAGCTTAATTAATTTAAAGTTATGGCTGACAATATTATACACTAATTCCGCTATAGTATTTTGATGAATACAGCATAATATTCTGGATGGATATGTCAACTAATACCTATTGTGAACTCCGTCAGTTTATAATGTAACGTGTGAGATTGTAAACTAATAGTAGGTTAGGTAAGATAACTACGTCAGATTATAATCTGACGGAATTTGCAATTTCACGTTGACTGATATTATAAGAAAGTAACACTCAAACTTGATATTACTTGCATATTATCTTGAGCTCTACTTACTTTTCCGTTCGGCGAAGAAAGTGAGGAAAATCAAACACGTGAAATACGTCATTTCCTAATAATAAAAGAAAAATCTCAAGAAATCATGTCAGTCCTGTGGCCCTGATTACCTACCGTCAGAGAAATATCAGATTTCATTACTGTTTGGAACACGGTATTCGAAAAGCTTCGAAACATTTTTATCACTGTGTCACATACTTATACAATTTACATTATAGGTAGTATAGTAAGTATTACAAACAATCGAAGATTCGAAAACGAATCGAGTAAGCAATTTTTTTCGAACAAACATAACTGAAAAGTTCTCGATTAAGTAGTCGTTCGTAATAAAGCCACAGACACTATTTTCTCTCCGTTAAGAAACAATATTGGAAGTGTTTGCCGACCGCGGCGTATTTCGAGTGATTCCGCCGTGGTACACAATACTTCTGCAGAATACACTCCAGCATTGTTTCAAGCGAAAGTGCTCTCAATTCCGATGCTATTAGAAGTGACTAATAACCTAACAACTTCAGTATTTTTTAATACAACAAAAATGTAAGTTTGTCACAATATTTAAACCCTATGGATTTAAGAGATCATGTTTTATTAAAATCTTTCCATAGAAGGGCAATGATAATAACCTAGAGTTGTTAAAAAACCCTTGGAGGAGTAATTCATTGTACCTAGTAATGGACAGTAAACTCTTTGCATACCTATTTTTAAATAAATAAATAGGTTATTATTTACTTTTTTGTTCCTAGAAATACGAGTAGGTAATTCTTCGTTAAATCGGATAAATTTTTTCAAGGTCCTGAAACTACCTACCCAAGTAACACGCAATCTGTATATTCACTGAAGTTAAGATTGATTTACGTTTTAAAGTCAGACTATCACTTTAAATCAGTTTTGACTTAGTTTAAATGCTTTTGAGTAGAATGCGGTAAAATTTACAATGCATGAAGCTATTATATGGTCTAAAAAAATTAAGTTAATTGGCTTATAATCATACTAAAACATTAATTACTTTTAATATACAGCACCTTTAACAGCATTTACACTAACACAAAGGTTAAAACCGTATATTAGTAAATAAGAAAACCTAATGCATTAAATAAACGTTGTCGAAATATTCTATAGTGCATTCAGATATATTAACACATTTTACAGATTGAACGCATTTTTATGATCTTTTCTTATGCTTATTTACTGCTCAGCATTAGCCAAACATTTACTAAAGTTTTAGCTCTGTTATCTTCTTATTTTATTGTTACTTTAAAGCTTTTAGCACTATTTAGATAAATTAAAAAAATATTTTATTACTTTAGGTCATAATTTGGCCATAAAACCACGAGCCGTATGATTATATTCATTTGTGCGTTAGTAGGTCCTGTATATTCATTAGAAAATTTATGTCGAACGTGTCACGTTATTGACATGAATAAACAGTGGAAAAAGACTTAAGGCCGGGTTGCACCAACTTACTTTAACAAACGTCAAAAATCTGTCAAACCCCATACAAAAAACATCGGTTATCGTCATAGTTACGGTCAAAGTTAGGTGGTGCAACTCAGCCTAAGAGAACAGAGGTGGAATGGTGTAAAGCAATCGTAAACATTTGACAGTTCATAACGTTCACAATTCCACCTCAGGTGGAGTAAAGAGAAAGATAAAGACGGAATATTCAAACTTTATATTTGGTTTAATAAATGCAAAACGTGTTCCAAAAAATGATACACCTCATACACAAAATACAGTACAATCGGTTGTTTTGTGAGTCAAGAAGTTCCGTAGAACATTCCTTCATCCCTTTCGGTCGTTTGCACTATTTTAAAAGGCATCTGAAAAAAAAACAAATAAGCTTATTTATGACTTAATAGAGAAGTACTTACCTGAAAACTAAATAATTACCCGTATAACGCATACCCTTAAAAAAACGACTACAGCAACACTACTAACTAGTTACAAAAAGTTCCTTTAAATTATTACTATTACAATGAGCGAAAAATAAGATAGGTAGCTATATCGTGTTTCATTACAAATTACATTTGTAGTGATAATGATTTTATACTTAAGAGCGTTGTCACATTTTTCATGCAGAAATCGAGAATTTGGCAGATTTCGAAATGATTTTAGTCATATAATTTATTGTTATAGCTTCTTTTGACTTATATCATCGTAATTATCATACGTTTTTACGGAATGTCTATTGACAAAATCTCGTTCAAATTGGATTTTTGCCTACGAAAACAGCGAATTTCGAAAGCCCGATTTCCAGGTAACTCGCGAAGGCACAACTTTGAACTAATATTACAACAAATTTATTTCTAAGTAAGAAGATAGAATGTATTCATTAGAATAAGCATACCCTGAAGAAGAAAGTGTATTGAGAAAATTTTGATGTTTAATTCATTAAAATGCATTTTTATCATGTCTAAGATAGTCAAAATTCGAGAAAATTACTGCAAGAAAACAGGTCACATCTCATAATCTAAAAGTCATTTGGCAACATAAACTACTTTATACTTAAGAAGAAACATAGTACTATTATTGTGTGCAAAAGAAAAAATATATATCTTCAATCTTCAAATGAAAAATTAATTTGAAAATACTATAAAATTGGGTGCATCAAATGGCATAAATCAGTCGTGCTTTGGCACTCGTAGACGCCGGGTCTATGTCAGTTGACTGCCCACTGACGTATATGCGTCACGCGTGATTTTTTCGTAAATTGTAGTATGATTGAGTACTTTTGATCCGCAAGTATTTTTAATTTATTTGTTTAGGTAAATCGGACTTGTAATTTCTTTCTTTTCAAACTTTTTATTATTTTACTTACAGAATATGGGTAGAATAGATAAAAGATATTATTATGGTATCTGTTTCGTCAGGAAAAAATAAATGACTAATAAAAATTTTAACAGGGTGTCAAAACATTAGTCTATGCTATTGTGTTTCTACCAACATAAAATATACTCTTCCTTACTAATAAAAGTTGAATAGCGTCTGTATGGTCACACAACGCTTCGTCATGTTTTTCCGAAAGTTCAATTACTGAGTATAGGTACAGGGTGGAAACGATAAGTGATTTCACTTGATTTTTAATTATACAAGATATCGAGAAACTGTTTACTGTTCCTGTAAGTGCTTCATGAGCTCTTTAAAACAATAACAATAAATAGATCAAAGAATAAACTGGATATGCGAAAATTCAATGTTTCCGAATTTCATACTAAATGTATGCCGCCAGTCATACCTACCATATTAGAAGTGTTAATTTTTTAAATTTAAATTTTTAATTGAGTAATATATAATAATCAAACAACAAACTCGTAAATTGCATTCTTATTTAAATTATTTACGGAAAACATGATTTTAGGTTTAACTTGCTATAATATCATCAAGAGATACTAATTAATAAATACTAAATAAACAGATAAAGGGGACGGCATTAAGACACTCAGAATTCTCAGAAACCATTGATTTCGTGTTTGTTTGTAACTGTATTAAATGTATGAAAGCTGGAAATATAGGTTTTTTGAATAGATTCAGTTCGTTCTTAAACATATTCACTGGTCAACAGTGGTTTTGGTGCCAAGGAACTGTATATATTTTTTGATTGAGGACCTTATGCTGGTTGCTTTAGTAGCAAATTTGTTGATTTCCTATGTGTGGTTTTATAGAAAAATACAAAATTTCACCAAAATCAGCGTTTATAATATTTTGAAATGCTTAAAAACTTTATTTTCCACGACTTTTGTGAATGAGGTGTAATGGAACTATCACGTTACATCCTCCAGCAGTAATCAGCCATCATATTATAACGATCCCATTTGCCTTGGTACCTCTCTTCCAATGGTTTTTAGGTCTTGATAGCATCGCTCTCCCTATTCTTAGCTATAGCATGCTATAGCGACCCAAGATTCTCTGGGAATTGGTCAAGATGACTGTGGAGGTAGTGGTCTTTGATAAAAATTATGACATCCTGAGTTTTTAAGGCATGTCTCACAATTTCAGAGTAGTTACTTGACTAGTGATTTCCAAAAAAAAATTGTAATTTCAATTAACAAAATCTATGCAAATCGTTCCAAATAGTCCATCGAACTTAAGAAATCAGTATCTTTTATTAATATTGTTATTTATGGACCATTAAAAATGACTTAATAAATTAATTTAAAAAAAAATATGCTCAAACTAGGATTTTTTTTTGTTCTTTCCTCACTTTCTCCACTCTGAACTTCATGTTACGGCTTCTTTGACCATTGTAACATTGCCTCAAGTGTTCACAGAAGATTATAAAAACAATTTTGGGTATCCACGGCTTGAATACAACCACAATTTCCGACTTAAAGTAAGAAAAATAAGCACTTTTAATAAAATCTTGCCTGAATTTTTGAACTTTTTAACTGTGTACACACCACCAATGTAACAGAAATACATTTTGATTATTGAGACAACTTCTGGGCAATGTAGACATGATATTAAAATATATGCATTTATAAAAATGTACCGAGAACACTACAAACTGTGCAACCAAAGTACCGATTAAAGCTAAATTTTAAAACTGAGGGTAGATCCAAAACTACACGTAGGAAAAAAAAAAGAAAAATATTTTTATTACTATTAATACACACCTAATAATAAACTATCAACAGAATCTCGGCACCATTTTCATTTTGATTTTTTG
The DNA here is from genome assembly GCF_963855985.1 of Ostrinia nubilalis. Classification (NCBI taxonomy): domain Eukaryota; kingdom Metazoa; phylum Arthropoda; class Insecta; order Lepidoptera; family Crambidae; genus Ostrinia; species Ostrinia nubilalis. The sequence continues at coordinate 8,461,460 of NC_087088.1, read as the reverse complement.
TTGACCAGTTATTGATGCCGTTTGCTAGGTTTCATGAAGCACTTTTTCAGTAAGTAACCATTTGTTCGACATCTTGTATACCTACTATAAGAAATATTCGAGTGAGATCACTTATCGATTATTTTCGTCATCCTTATTTGTATTAAATTTAATTAAAATACACTAAGGCTGAGATGCACCACCTAACTTTGACCCTAACAGACAATAACCGGTGTTTTATGTTAGACAGATTTTTGACATCCAAAATTTTGATGTCAATGTTAAAGTAAGACGGTGCAACACGGCCTAACAAATGTATCGTAGACAGTACTTTTTATTTTCTTCATAAATCTTTCTTTTCTTTGTAAAGCTATCTACAAGCTTTTATTTTCTTTGACATCTGGAGTTGTAAAATCTTGCAACTTAAAATTTACTTACTTCCCGTTTTCCCATTGAGCTGAAATTTTGCATGTCTACACAGGCATGCAAAATTTTGTTTCATTTCGCTCTAAATAATTTAATTTACACGTGTTTTCATGCGATGGCCAAGTCAATAATTTATGTAAAACGTTAAATATTTCCTGGCCTGGACTTGGTATTACATGGATCTCACAACTTTTTACCGTAGAACAACTGAGTTGCGAGACTTGGTTTTTTTGACAAGTATTGTTTTTGATGGGATCTCATTTCTTTTTGTATTTTGTAGACAGCAGTTATGTATCTAGAAAACTGGACCGAAATTGAAAAATTTTACTCGACTTGGCGGTTGCACTACCGTGCCCCCAAATCTCATTTCTTTTTGTATTTTGTAGACAGCAGTTATGTATCTAGAAAACTGGACCGAAATTGAAAAATTTTACTCGACTTGGCGGTTGCACTACCGTGCCCCCAAATATTTTAGTTTTTCCTTGATTCATACACCAAACACTACTTACATTCCAAATTTGAAGCTTCTAGGTCTGCTAGAAGTGCCTTAGAATTTTGATGATCGGTGAGTCAGTCAGTGAGTCAGTGAGTGACAAAATTAAGTAACTTTGACCCGTTATAATTCTTAAACTACTGGTTCAAATTGAATGAAATTTTAAATATACCATGTCTTTACAATGCCTGCATAGCTAATGAAAATTCAGCCTTCTAGTTTTATCCACAACGAAGTTACAGGCAGTCGAAAATGGCCTGAATTGCTTCGAGAAAAGGATGGTACGGCCGTGCCGCTTTTTTGCTCGACTTGGTGGGGGCACTGCCGTGCCCCCAGATAACGTTTAAAAAATGGCACGCTCGTTTTCATACATTTCATTCTATTTATTTAACCTATCCATATTTATGTGCGGAAACGTCACAAAATAAGAATAAATTTTAATTTTTCCAACCCGCATCATAAAAACTAAAAAGTCAAAAGTAAAATTTAAATAGTAAATATTTTTCATAAACAAGCTTTTGATGCTGTAAAAAGAATAAAATAAAACATAAATTCTTTCAAACCCATCAACTTATTACTTTACTCAATTTAAAGATTAAAAACTTGTCGCGGGATTTACTAGTGTAAAAAATACATTAATTACGTAACTTGAGTTTGCTAAAAGTCTGATCTGAGAAAAAATCAAATAGGTAAATTATACATTATTTCTTTATTATTATGTATGATGTACTGTCTTAGGTACGATACAACTACGGATTAAGATCGTTTAGTCGACGCAGCGTTGAAATTGTACAGATAAATGCAGTTTGCGCACTCACTACGTGACGTCAAGCAATAAAAACCTAAAATTCGAACGCCAACTTTTTGCTACAACGCTCTTAACACTTGTCAAACTAGGTACCTACCTAATTGGAGACAGATAAAATTGAAAGACGTGGAGTAGGGGATCATGACGTGATTAAAGGATTCTAAATTATTGTTTCGGTACCCTGATTAACACTAAAGCAATCCATTTTTATGACGTTTAAACCTAATGAACATTATAACATACCTAAAAAGTGTTACAGTAATGCTAAAGATATCACTTAGATATTTTATATGTAGGTTGAATGACTTAACCATTTTCTTTTTACTATAATAAGACTGACAACATTAAAAGACACTAGTTGAAAGTTTAAAACATTAATATTATCTGACGCCATTTGCTTTCTGTTTTCTCTAACATAGAAAATAAAATTATAATACACATATGCATGAAATACTACTTATTATCCTTTTCTTACAAGCGGAGTATCGATAGAAGCAATTTTATAAGTTAAAATTAATCAAATCGTTAAAAAAATCACAAAAAGTGTCATATGTCGATTCTAAATTTGTCCCTATTTTATTAAAAAAAGGATTTCTGTGAGGGCGCGTGAATTATAAACCACAAACATATATATATTTTCACATAAGACTAATACTCCCAGCTCATTTTCATTCTTGAAACAAAAAAAAAAGATACTTACCTTATGATAAATTATTTTAAATAAAGACATTAAAACATCTCCTCACAACACCATTGCACTGCAATACTCTAAACGAAAAATAATCAAATCGGACAATAAAATGCGATAAGTTTTTTCGAATACTTTCAAACAAACAAAATAAAACGTTCAGCCTTAGAATAAAACGTAACTTTGGCATTGTAATTCTGAAAGCTGTTTCAAAGCTGTACTAACATCTAATAAAATGCTTTTTACATTAGAATATGCTGTCTAACAACTTTACTAATGTCTGTCTTCAATAACATTATAAGCGCTGGTTAGCAGCACTAATAATATTTAATAATGCTCAAAGCCGTATTATTTGGGGCCCAAATTGCGCTTACAAGACACTTATAGACTTTTATACGGCTGATATAGTGCTACATATGCTGCTCATATACTGCTCTGCACGTAGGTTCATGCTGTTGTACGCTTCTTATAATTGTGTTTTGTGTTACTTGGGTAATTTCTTACTGTTGTTAGAAAATTTAGAGTAAACTAAGTTGACGTAAACTAATTGAGAGTTTTTAGCGTAAAATACATTAATTGTTTCAAATTACCTGGATGTCTAAGACAAGTGGCTAGGTCCACACAATGAATAATACTTACATAATCATGGTTTTAGAAAGCTTTTAAACAATTGTAAAATAAAAGTTATTTGCTTAGGATTGTTATTTTATAATGTCTGTCTTTGAATTTTTATTGCATAGATATACCTAACTTGAATGGATTTTATTAAATCTTAGCTAGTTTTTGAAGCAAGTAATGAAGGGATAGAGTGATGCGACTTTAGTGTGAATTTTACGACTTTTTTACAGGGTCAGTTTCTGAAAGATAAATTTATTAGCGAATACTTAAAATAGTTAACTAGATTGCTGCTTATGTAAGTAACGCACGAATGTTTTGTCTTTCATCTTTTGTTTGCACATTGAAATATCTTTCAGTGCCTATTAATTTTAAACTTTTTTTAATACATTTCGTTACAGACCTTATTCTATGACGCTTAAGGTATTCCTCCCAGCACATAGCTTAACTAGGCAGGCGGAAAATATACAAAATTCTGGGCGAGGAGAGTAATCCAGTAGTCTTGCCTTGGAAATTCGAAGGACCCTCCAGATTTACGCGAGGCTCGTTGCACGGCGAAAATAAATTTATTTAGCGGAGCCAAATTAAACACAAATATATTCATATTACACAAACAAATGTTTATAACAGCCGGTAAATATGGAGCTGAGACATTGTAGCAAACAAAAGCTAATCTAATTAGTATCAAGATGATTACCTATGCAAAGAAATTACCGTCAATTTTCATTTGAAGAGCTTGATTGTATTAATGTTTTTCTTTTGTTTTAACGTTAATTTTACTTTAATTTTTAACGGTAACTTTACTTTAATTTTTAAAAGTAAATCTCATAAAAAACTAATAAAACTCATTTATATCTGTAAATAGGCTTAAAAAATCAATGAATTTGACATTGTTTTTTTGTATTTGATTGAGTCCTAGTATTTATTTATTTGATCACCAACAAGGTTACATGGTAGCGTTCACAAGAGATTTTATTGTGATACTCATTACATATGCTACGATATACTCGTACTTCCCAGACTTTATTTAAGACTAGCTTTTGTCCGCGGCTTTGCCCGCGTGAAATTTTGTGTTTGCCTATTTGTCCTTTCCCGGGACTCAAACTATAATTATCTATTCCAAATTTTATCAAAATCGGTTCAATGGTTTAGGCGTGAAAGCGTGACAGACAGTCAGAGTTACTTTCGCATTTATAATATTAGTAGGGAAGTAGGGATAATGTGTAGTAGGTACCCAATGAGACAATATTATACGTTGAAGCATTGTGTCTCCCTAGATGCAAATTTTAGAACACGTCATAATAGGCTAGATGACAAAATTTGAATTATTTGTCCGTCAGACAGATAATTAGAAAATATTAGACTCATATTTTTTATTTTCTTTCATAATTTAATAATATCAGTGCTACCTCGCGTTGAAATGGCGTGTTATGTTACGCTTAAATAGATTTTTTACTCAATTAGTGACGTCACGCGACATTTCAACTCAATATAATACCACAAAATATAACAGAAGGTAAACTCATGTATGTACCTCGCTTTGCATACCTACCACACGTATACTTATTTATATTTAGTACGTTATTATAGTTATAGTTTGCAAACAAATACACGAGAAGGAAGTAATAGTATTTAGTTGAGTGGTTGACACTATTATCCAACTGTTTGTTGCTCTTTCACGCAAAAACTACTGAACGGATTTTGATGTAACTTTACAGTATTATTGTTTATAACTCAGAATAACATATAGGCTATAATTTATGACGATCTGTGACAAACTGAATTTCACGCGGGCGAAGCCACGGGCAAAAGCTAGTTATCCAATAATTCATAAAACCTCTCTAAAACAATTCGATATTCCTAATAATTGAGTTGGCTTTCAATTTCAATTGAAATTCAAATAAATAACTTACTTACCTCCCCGAATCAACTGGTAATTTAAAAAATGAAAATTCGGTATTTAATGATGAGTTTAAGCCACCAAATACCGAACAATTATAATATGACTTTTTCTGTTCACTCATTTTCGTCAATTTCGCAAAACAAAATAATATCACAGGCGGTTGACCGGCGCGTGACTCAAGCGAACCACAGCGAACGTGTGGCGAACGTCTGTCGCGCTCGCGCCACGTCGCGCTCGCATTCGTCCAAGACAGTCTTGCTAGAGCGGTGTCTATGTGTGCGTGTCTCGAGCGCGTTTAGTATGGAGTTTGTCTTCTGTTATATTTTGTGATAATACTGTAATAATTCGATTAAGAAAAAAGAATATATGTGTCCAAAATTTTTTTATTATCTGTCTGACGGACTAAATAGAATTTCGATTTCATTACCCAGTCATCATCCCTATTATGACAATAAACATAGTAATTATTCACAATATGCTAATTGTTTCTGAGTTTATTAGCAAATAAAGCATTAGCACCATAAATAGAGCGGCAGCGCTCATAAAACTATATCTAATTGGCAGTACGTTAGTTAGACCATATATGAATAATGAGTTTGTAGTATTCCATTTCCTATCTTTTATCTGTATTTGTCTTCCTTAAGCCTATTAATTAAAAAAAAGTCGTGTCGTTGTGGGTACGTATAACTATCGAATTACCTATCATATCTCTTTTTTGACGGCGGAAAATGTTACACAACTCCTTAAATTTATAAATACAATCAATTTATGTTTACGTGTATTATTTTTATATTGCTTGAATCTTAGTATCAGGCGGAAGTGCATTTGCCATCTCCATTGACGGAGAAGATGGGTGCATTATCTACCTTTCTTCGCCCTTCGTGGTTGATATTGTGTTGCACACTTTGCTAAGTAATTCTATAACTATCCAATTGAAGTATAGAAAAACAAGAAGCACACCTAAAACATTGTCCTCTTTTGTGTCTGTCGGTAAAAAACAAACCGCTATCGAATATTCAAGAAGAGACCGTCTCTAAGCTGAGACCGGTCGCTTACGTACGCCATAAAGATATAGTCACCCGTCAACCTTTGCATTATACATGAGATCTTTTGGAAGTGATGCGACAGCGTTAAACGCATTTACACCTTCAAAATGGATCTAATTTTATTTTATAAGTTAAAAATATAACAAGAAAGGACATTGTCAGAAACGGCCTCAGATTCCTGGGCACAGCAGTAAAGTATCAAAATTGATCTCTTACTTTTTGAATACATAAATATTAATTAGATTGTAATGGACACTTGAGGATTAGAAAATGAAATAATAAAAGTCTTTTATACAGGGTGTTGATTTCAATACTCGCCATATTTATTTAGGTGATATATTATGACTTACATAAACGCATTATCCACCAAAAAATAAATTACAAACGAAAGTGGAATTTTTAGCGAATATTTTCCGTGCAACATCAACTGTACTATGGCTCGCAATAATGCAATATACGTTTACTGTGGCACGGGCACCCATCGAGCTACGCGGATCGCTCGCTTATCATGTTGGATAGTCTACTGAAGGATACGCAAAGTTGGTAGTGTAAATAGGTATTTTTCTTTGACTTACTAAAGTTAAAGTTCGTTTTAAATTAGTTTGCTGTTTCCTATGTGTGTGTGAGTGTATTGGAGCGCTTTCCGCCACTACCTACCGCGACGGCGGGAGTATTTTCTACACAAAATTACCAGATTATTCACTTCCTACATTAAAAAGGAATGTCCTTTAAGTTTAGAGTTAGTTACTTACCGATGCGACTTCAGATGCGTTTCCACGTGCCCTCCGGTAACAGTAAACCATGTTTACGTATCTACTCACGAGCACTGTACGTATGGTTAGGCATATTCCTAACACTCACTCACTATTACCACACTCACTATCACACGTTCACACACTAACTACTCAAAACCGCACGAGAAAACAATCAAAAATCGCAAATTTGCACATTCGATGACCGAAGATCTTTGTTAACTAAAGATCCGTCCTATCATAATTAATGCTCTTATAGCAAGCTTCCAAAATACTCAAATGCAAATGATTTGTAGTAGCTCAATCGTTATTATTAAAACGATAAGAATATCAATACATTTTGATAGTTATTTTGTGTAAGTAGTGAAATTAAGTTCATTTAAAATAATCACGAACATGATGATGAATTATTTTATGTAAGTTATGAAGAATGGAAGTTTAACCTGAACCTAACTAACAGCCTAACAGTCGTTCAGGGAATTTAAATTAAACGCCGATAGAAATTAAATTACGTTATTATTTTAAATCAAATTTTTACAGAGATAGAACACGGTAGTAAGAAGTTTATGTACCTACTAGAAAACATTTATCAAGCAGAGAGGAAGTGAAAAGTTGATGTTACAAGGCAAGAAATAAAGAAATAGCGATTGAGTACTAGGAATTCTAAATACGAGCTAGATTTCGCGGAGCGTGCGCGCAACCTCTCAACGTGGGAAGCAAAATCGGACTGATGAATGGAGAAAATCGATGATCCACGATTGAGCGCCGATGACGCCCGAAACACGAAGATGAGCGAAGTATGTATTGTGCGACTTGTGCGAGCCCGATATCCGTGCGGCGGTATTATTGTATTTAAATGAAAGAAGTGCTAAATGATAGAAATTTTGTTTAGATACTGAAATCAATCGAGTTTAAAAACAAAATCTTGTGTTATCTCCTATCGAAAGTGAAGGAACAAGAGTTTGCCAGTGTGTTATTTCTAGGTGTTCAGTTTGCGGTAAGTTAAGTTTTATTTTAATAATTACTATCGTAAAGACGTAAAAGTTATTAAGGTAGAGAGCTAGAAATGTAAGGAATAACGAACCTGTATGAAAGAGCATTATTGTCATCTGTTTACAGTACTTTTGAATGATAAGTAGGTACAAGCTTATCACACACAAAAGCATGGTTTAATTAAAAAAAAAATGTAGCTTCTGTAAAAATTTTTATTTTGCGGAAGGAAGCAAATTCGTGTAAAAGGTTTTTTTATTAAAGACCTACTTAATTAATTAGTTTTTAGAACAAAAAATAAACTCGTAACGTCGATAAGGTGTAAGTAACTAATTTACTCATTACATTTTTAGGGTAGATTTGGATTAAGCTCCGTCCAGTAGTCGTCGTTGAACTCACAGCTGATTGTGGCTGATAGTTGACTGACTCATGGGCGAGCGCGGGTAGTGGGGCGCGGGACGGGGGGCGCAGCGTTTGCCCGGGTCACCGGGTGAGCGCCGCGCGCCGTTTGCGTTGGGGGACTATTCTGCACTGTAGTGGTCGATTATGGAAATCGTAGATATTTAAAAAATAATTTAAAAAAATTTTGAAGTCAGTTTTTTTGCTGATTCGTGATCAGAATAAGCTACTTAATCAACTCCCTAAATATGGCGGGTATTGAAATCAACACCCTGTATGTATTCCATAATACTATGACGACATCCGGACATTTTAGGGCGTGGCCTGCTCCATATCCTATGAAGTTCCATAATTTGTGTCGATAAAATCTATGTAAAATCGGCACAAGGCAATGCCGTACTTCATTGTTAGGAATCCACGTAATAGTGATGTTGATTGCGGTCATCATAGACAATAAGATACCGATCTTGTAAATAAAATAAATCGTCCAAATTGCTACAGTATGACTAGATTTTAATTAAAAGTTAAAAATATATTGCACGATACTACAAGAAGCTATCTAATGTGTCCAACTGGTCTAAAAGGTCATGAATAAAATAAAAAGAATTGTGATCATAATACTGATATTGACAATGACAAAAATATGGGATCATCTTTAATATATCTGTAACAGTTTCAAAATCCGATGAAAAATCCAATGCCGCTTAAAGTGAGAGAAATGTCTAAAGTTCTAATAGAATTGAAAGTTTTATTCACTCAAAATGCTTATAACAATAATTGGTAATACATTTTAAATATTAAGTACCTACCTTTATAATGTATCGATAGAACCAAAATGATGTCCTCTCAGTTTGGAAAGGGAAAACCCAGGATTGGGGGAGCGCTCCAGGCAATTTTCAGAACATTTCATAGGTGGTAGTAAATAATATTTATTTTATTATTAAAATTGAATATTTTGATATTGATAAAATTGAATTTACCTTTCGATTCAAATACCGAATATTTTTCAATCGATAAAAATTATCGAGAATTGTTAATAATATTCAATTAAAAGTTGTTCAATCCCTAGTCATGCATAGACTAAGACGGTAACCATGGAGATAGTTAGTTTGGTAAGTCACGTGTTAAATGTCAAGAGTGGAAAGTAAACATAGGATTCATGTTATTTATTTACGTGCAAAATGTAAGTAGGTAAGTAAATGATAAAAGTGGAACGCCGAGCTATTTCCAAAACCCGTCCAATATTATAATACAATTTGGCTGCGACAACTACAATACAGAACATCTCCCAAATCGATGTGCATACAATATTATAATACAATACTAGTAAGTAAGAGGTTATGATAACAATATTGCTATCAATAAGTTTATAGAATTGGTCCGCCAGGAATAATTGTTCTTACATAAAGATTTGTGTCATTTAGAACTGTGGGGGTGTCAGGTTACATGTACGCGGCGTGCGGCGGGCAGTCGCACGGGGAACGAATATTGTATCGGGCGTGTGTGCCTAATATATTGGGACAAAAACATAAGTGACTTTTATTTGATTGTGCAATCCTAAACTGGTGACCCCGACAAAGTGAACATGTTCGACTCACCGCCACCATCCCGGGCTGCGTCAGCCAGCAGGCCACCTGCAGTGCAGCCTGCTAACCCGACGACATCAGCGGGCGTGAAGGAGGAGCGGACAGAACCGGTGGATATGAGTTTGGCGACCATAAGTGTATCTTCAAAATTACCGGATTTTTGGGTTGATATGCCGCGGCTATGGTTCGCCCAATTTGAAGCGGTAATGGCCCCTCAGAAGCAGGGAGAGGAATCCAAATTTAATTTGGTGATTTCGAAATTGGGACGAGACTCCATTCAGCAGGTGAGCGACTTACTGATGACACCACCGACCTCAAATAAGTATACGGTCTTGAAAGAAAGATTGCTGCAAGTGTATGAAGAAAGCGCAGAACGCCAAGTCCAGAAGTTGGTCTCGGAGCTAGAGTTAGGCGCGCAAAAGCCGACGCAACTGCTGCGCAGGATGAAGGATCTAGGCCGTACAACACAGGTTTCCGATCAAACCCTAAAAAGTCTGTGGCTATCAAGGATGCCGGCCGCAGTCAGAGCAGTCATCACAGTGTGCCAAGATCAGTCGTTAGATAGTTTGGCCAATATCGCTGACAAAGTAGTTGAAAACAGCGGAAATTTCGAGATCGCAGCAGTGTCGGATACACCAGCACAGACGAACGCGTCGAACACGTTGTCAGAGTTGGCCAGTCAGGTGAATAAGCTGGTGCTGGAAGTGGCAGCGCTGCGCAGTGAGGTGCAAGGTCGCGGGCGTTCGAGAAGCCGAAACGGAGGACAAGATGGAAGCAGGGCTAGTTCGCGTAGGAGGAGGACACCGGGAGATCCTGATTGGCTGTGCAGATTCCATTACCGGTACAGACGGAACGCGAGAAGCTGTGAGCAACCGTGCGCCTGGCGAGAGGAAAATGCGGAAAACTGAGTGCGGTACGTTCGGAATCGGTGGACGAATGTACTCAGAATCAGGTATCTAAAAATCATCGGTTATTAATTCGGGACAATTTAACTAGGCTAACCTTTTTAGTTGACACCGGGGCCAATATATCGGTAATTCCAAAAAAATGTTTAAAAAAAGGTTTTACTGAGTCTTGCGATTTTAAATTGTACGCGGCAAATGACAGCGAAATTAAAACATACGGCATCTGTAATTTAGAAATGGCCTTCGGGCTAAGACGGGTTTTTAAATGGCCATTTATTGTGTGTGATGTTAAACAACCAATTATAGGCGCAGATTTTTTACGGAATTTTAAATTGAGTGTAGATTTGTATCATAATCGGTTAGTAGACTTAGTAACTAATTTGTACGTTCGCGGATTGACAAGTGTGAATTTTGAGGGAACTATAAAATGTATTAACAGCGATCATCCCTACGCCAATTTATTAGAATCATTCCAGGAAATTACTAGACCGCCTATGTTTAAAGACATCCCAGAACACTCGGTGTACCATCATATAGAAACAACGGGCCCGCCAGTACACGCTCGTGCGAGGAGGTTGGCGCCACACAGGTATGATAAAGTTAAACAAGAATTCCAGCTGATGCAGGAACTCGGAATTTGTCGACCGTCCAACAGCGCGTGGGCGAGTCCATTGCACGTGGTGCCAAAAAAGGGAGGTGATATTCGACCGTGTGGAGATTATAGGATGCTTAACTCAATAACTAAACCTGATCGTTATCCGATACCTAGGATTCAGGATTTTACGTATGGATTGCATAATAAAAAAGTTTTTTCCAAAATTGATATATGTAGAGCCTACCATTTTATTAAAATTAGTCCAGAAGATATAGAAAAAACTGCAATTATTACTCCATTTGGTTTGTACGAGTTTCCGCGAATGACATTTGGCCTGCGAAATGCGGCACAAACGTTTCAAAGATTCATAAATAACACAGTACTAACAGGAATAGAACAGCTGAACTATTGCAATTCGAGCCAAACTGATAACAAGGAGCATAACGAAGTCACTGGGCAGTCATTCTTGTTCGGGTATTTAGATGACGTCATCGTAGGATCGGATAACGAACAGATTCACGCGGAACACTTACGAATGTTGTTCGATCGTTTCAGGAAATATAAAATGTCAATTAATTTGGGAAAATGTATTTTCGGTCAACCAAAAATTGAGTTTTTGGGATATGAAGTTTCAGAGAAAGGAATATGTCCATTACCGGAGAAGGTTAAAGCTATTGAGGAGTATCCAAAACCTGAGACTATCGAACAACTTCGTAGGTTTTTAGGGATGTTGAATTTTTACAGAAATCATATCCCTAATGCCGCACGGATACAAGGAGTTTTGGATAGGTATTTACACGGAACAAAAAAAAAGGATAAGAGTAAATTACAGTGGACAGAGGAAGCATGCGTAGCATTTGAAAAGAAAAGTTGAAAAAGGCTGCAACCCTATCGCACCCTAATGTAGATGCACCCTTAGCGTTGATGACGGACGCCTCCGACAGTAGTATAGGCGCGGTGCTACAGCAAAAAGAAAATAACACGTGGAGGCCTCTCGGTTACTACTCTAAAAGACTTACGGAAGCACAAAAAAAGTACTGTACTTATGATAAAGAATTATTGGCAATTTATTCAAGTATAGCGTATTTTAGAGATATTATAGAGGGAAAGAATTTTACCGTTTTCACCGATCACAAACCGTCAACGTATGCGTTTAGTAAAAAGTTAGGAACTTCAAGTAAAGAGTTACCGAGAAGGACACGCCAGTTATTGTTTATCAGCGAATTTACGAGCGATATACAATACATACACGGTAATGATAACGTGGTCGCTGACGCGCTATCTAGAGTAGAAACAATATCATGTCCGACCTCAATGCAATACGAAGAAATTGCTCGCGCCCAGGCGTCAGACGCTGAGCTTGCGAATTTGTTGAGCGCGGGTGTCAATAACAACGTACGAATGAAGCGTGTGAACGTAAGTTTGAATGACCTAGATAATAATATGTTGTATTGTGAAGTATCCACTGAAAATACTAGGCCATATATTCCGAGTCAATTTAGAAAATATATATTTGAACAGTTTCACAATTTGTCACACCCAGGGGTAAGGACTACACGAGCATTATTGAGTAAAAAAGTATTTTGGCCAGGGATGAACAAAGACGTAGGACTATGGGTAAAAACATGTATTAAATGTCAAAAAAGTAAGGTAACGCGTCACACGGTGTCTAGGCTCAGTAGCTTTGAAGAAGGCGACCGTTTCGAACATGTACATGTAGACTTAATAGGACCGTTACCAGTGACAGAGCAAGGCTATCGGTATTGCGTGACAATGGTAGATCGGCGTACCCGATGGCCCGAGATATGCCCAGTAGTGGACATGACCGCAGAAACAGTCGCGAGGGCAGTATACGAATGCTGGGTATGTAGGTTTGGATGCCCGAGCAAACTAACCACGGACCAGGGCCGACAGTTCGAGAGTGAATTGTTTACTAATTTAATGAAGTTGTTAGGGATCCACAAAACACGAACGACACCGTACCACCCACAGTGTAACGGCAAAGTGGAGAGGTGGCATCGGTCTTTAAAAACGGCATTAATAGCAAGGTTAAACGATAATAGTGCATGGCTAGTAGAATTACCTACAGTCATGCTTGGATTGAGAGCAGCGTGTTTGAGCGATAGCGATTACATAAGTGCAGCGGAAATTACCTTAGGACATTGTTTAAGATTACCGGGAGAATTTTGTAGGGATGATCACATCATTATAGACAACCCGCAAGCGTACATACTTAGATTAAGAGATAGCATATATAAGATAAGGCCGAAAGATAGAAATTTAGATAACAAAAAAAATATGTTTGTACATGCTGATTTAAGCTCGTGTTCACATGTATTTTTGAGAGTGGACGCCGTACGGAAGCCGTTAACGCCTCCATACAGCGGACCCTATAAAGTGGTAGAACGGAATCAAAAGGTTTTCAAAATTCTAATTAATAATAAAGTAAATAGCGTATCAATAGATAGACTTAAACCGGCATACATATTAGACGAATTCGTGAATAGCGAACAAATGCAATTGGATCGACAAGCAAACAATGTAAACACGACCTTGAAATCAACACGAAGCGGAAGACAAGTAAAACAGCCAGTAAGATTTCGCGATTTTGTAAATAATTAATAGTCATGTGTCTGTGTAAGCAAGAATAGTTAAGATGGCAATTTCAATAACAAAAGTAAGACGCATCGCGACACGTAATGTACGTGTCAATGGGTTTTATAGTCACAATAAATGTATAGTATATAAGTTGATATATTTAGAGTAAGAACATTTTAGTATCTATGGAGATTTAATTAAGCAAAGTCGAGTATCAATTGTTAAAATTGTTATAAATTAAAATTATGGGTACAACTTATTCAATCGAGAAGAAGGAAGAAGAAGTAGTCATAGCACAGAATGGGGCTAACCAAGCCTCAACGTCACACACGGAGCGCAAGGTGGAAGTAATGGGCATAGTGGTTACTGTATTCGGAGTCATCATTGGTCTGGCTTTAGTGTTTGCTTTGTATAAAGTTTGCGTGAACCAGACGAAGCGACTACTAAGAAATGAGATAAATGCGGCTCGTAACAAGAGTGCAGTGAATATCATTCCAACGGTGACTCATAGAAGTAGTATGGAATTGGGCATTCTAGATCATCCGTCGCTCGTCGCAGCTAGCGCTGCTCGCTCCAGATGATCTAGAACGGCCCAATTCCATAAGGAAATATTTTTGAGCTTTTAATTTAATCGAACGACAGAATTATCGTCATTTAGTTGTAATACATCAACCACAGCGGTCAAGTTCAAATCTGATATGAAATTTCTTAAACAAAAAGAATCTCTGAAATTAGAATGTATCTGCCCAACATCACCGAACATGGTTAAGCGTCATGGAAACTTGTTGCCAAATACTATACGTAGTATTGTTTGCGGTCCCTCGAACTGCGGGAAGACCAACTTAGTTATCAGCCTGCTGCTACACCAGAAGGGACCGCGTTTTCGCAACTTGTATGTGTATTCAAAGTCATTATATCAACCTAAATACGTTTTTTTAGAAAAGGTATTAGAAAACGTTGCTGGCACTACCTATAACAAGTATAACCATAATAGTGAAGTTCTAAGTCCGCAAGAGGCTTTGCCTAACTCGATTATTATATTTGACGATGTTGCTTGTGAAAATCAAAACAATATACGTGACTATTTTGCGATGGGTCGACATAAGAATATTGATTGTTTTTATATCAATCAAACTTACACTAAAATACCCAAACAACTTGTAAGAGATAATGCGAACCTTATAATATTGTTTAAGCAAGACGACATTAATCTAAAACACGTTTACGAAGAACATGTAGGGTCTGACATGACGTGGTCTCAGTTCCGTGAAATGTGTTCTACTGTTTGGAGTAAGCCGTATAATTATGTTATTATTAATAAGGACTGTGAACGTAACAACGGTTGTTATAGAATGAAGTTTGATACATTCATAATAATGGACTAAGTTTTTATAAAAGTAGCTGTTGAGTTACTTACGAATTAATCACACCAGGGAAGCCAAACTGAGTGGAATCCTTTACAATGGAACGAAACCTCAAGGAGCAAATTATTAAATCTGCAGCGGCTGTGAAAAGAAAAGTAGAAATGATAAAAGATTTCAGAAATGAAAATGATATGGCATTAGAAACTATATTTAAACCTATCGTTAACCCACTGAAGTTGTTAACCAGTGAATCAGACAAAAATCGTCAAATAAATGATGAATCAAGGCAAACTGAAACAGTAAAAAGAGCTAAATACAGTGAAAGCGAGTCATCAAATACGTCTATTGGAGATTACGAAGAACCTATTGATAGTGAAGCAGTCTCAGATGATGATGATCGCAAAACACCTAACGAAACCCTCGTTTCGTTACCATCTGATGTTCAAGATGTTCACGAAAACTCATTCAAATCTCTGCAGTCTTCTCCAAGTGTTGCCAACGATTCATTATCATGGTCCGTATCGTCTGAAGCAATAAAAGATGTACCTTACGGTGTAAGACATGTTAATAAAAAACTTTTGCTAGGCAATACCCGTGTTTATGACGACGATAGGATTCTGAAAATTGGAAACCGGACCTTGAAAAAAACTCCAGGCTTAAAACAATTATTGTATAACAAGACACCAGATTTAGATGTTATTACGCAGGAAGACTTACAACATTATAAATTATTACTTATCGATACCAATGCACATAAACGTAATTTCGACCCAACAAAACCAATCAATAGTAACAAGGGATTAAAATATATGCGAGTGATTAAACCACTATTTAAGTTCTCAAGAAATCATACAAGTAGTGTAGAAAGTCTTCATCAGGGAGAAGGTATTGATATTCTAAAAAAAGTGAAGACGGATACTGATTTAGTTTACTGGAACGATCCAAATGAGTTAGTAGAACGATTGAAACTGCTACTTGGATCATGGGCTGCTGGTAACACTGGAGTACATAATGAAATTTATGCAATTATCGAAGAGTTGCACGAAGCTGGTATCATAAAAGACATCAAATATAATAAGCTTCCCTTAGGAAAATTGAGCAGTACCATTACATTGCAGAAGCCGACAAGACGGCAATGAATATTGATAAATTCGGGCATCACGTTCATAAGCGTTTACGACTAACTGAATTTACTGACATTCTTACCGATACATTAGTAAGAACAAATTCTGGTGATTTTGATTTAAAATCATCAAGATTACTGGGTGTACAATCTCCTGAAAAAAGCGATGAAGCTGTGAATAAAGATTATGTTGATAAGTGTGTTCAAGAACTGAAAAATGAAATGAAAACAATACAAAATAATGTCAAAAAGTACTTAAACAATTTGGAAAAACTGACTACTAACCATTTAAGTACATTGTATTACACAAAACAAGAAATTGATGTCATGGTTGGAGCTAAACCTGATAAGAATGAGTAAACAAGATATAGTAAACGAGATTCACAAAGCAGCACGAAGAAATTTCTCTCGTAGACACACGATTATAAAAGGAATAGACGACTTATGGCAAGCTGATCTTATTGATTTACAGAAATATTCGTCATTTAATAAAGGATATAAATATGTTTTAGTAGTTATTGACGCTTTTTCAAAATATGTATGGGTTAGACCTTTGAAATCCAAATCAAAAAATTGTGTTACGAGTGCAATGCAAAATATATTATCTAAATCGACAAGAAAGCCTACAAACTTGCAAACAGACCTGGGGACAGAGTTTTATAATACTTCTTTTAAGCAGTTAATGAAAAAACATGGCGTAAATCATTATTCCACATACTCTGTTAAAAAAGCTTCTATTGTAGAACGAGTAATAAGAACTTTAAAATCACACCTTTACAAGATGTTTAGTTTGTGCGGACGATATGAATGGTTCCATAATAATTTAAATTCAGCTGTGCATTACTATAACAATACTTTACATCGAATCACGAAATTCAAGCCGGTTGATGTTAACAATAATAATGAGACATTAGTCAGGTGTAACATTGTTAAATCCCAAAAGCGGAATGTACGTCAAAGGTCATCGTTTCAAGTCGGTGATTATGTTCGTATAAGTAAATTCAAAGGAGATTTTTATAAAGGTTATACCCCTAATTGGTCTACCGAAATATTTCGCATTATTAAAGTAAATAAAACCAATCCTCAAACTTATCAAATAGAAGACAAACACAATCTAAATATTCTGGGTTCTTTTTACGGATTTGAATTACAGAAAACCAAGTTTCCAGATATTTATCTCATTGAAAAGGTAATAAAAAAGAAAGGAAATAAGCTATTGGTAAAATGGTTAGGTTTAAGTGATGAGGAGAACAGCTGGGTGGACAAAAGTGAATTAGTAGTCTAGGTATATAAAACCTGATGATAATTATTATCTCATATCACTCTGTGCTTATCGATGAAGGAAGGCAGTGGTATTATTAATACTTTGATAGATAATTTACCGTTCGAGTTACATTTACCTGGATATCAATTTTGTGGTCCTGGAACAAAACTTCAGAAACGGTTACTTAGAGGCGAAAGAGGAGTAAACAAATTGGATGAAGCTTGCATGTATCACGATATTGCTTACAACAATAAAGATTCTAGTGCTCGACACAACGCTGACGTAGAACTTTTAAACATGGCTAAGAAGAGAATGAAATCGAAGGATGCCAGAACCGGAGAAAAGATAGCATCGTGGATAGTAAAAAATGCAATGAAGGCTAAAATTAGGGCGGGCTCTGGTGTAAAATCATTTATGTCGGGTATTAAAAAAATACGAACACAAATTAAAAAACTAAAATCGAAGGACAAACATTCTACTATACAATATGCATATGCTGCTGCAAAAAAACTATTTTCAAATAAAAAAGGAATAAAATTACCACGGTGTATTCCCATTCCAAAATATGGCGGACTCTTACCTCTCATTCCCATATTTGCGGGATTATCAGCCTTGGGTTCTCTAGCGGGAGGTGCAGCAGGTATTGCGAAAGCTGTTAATGATTCTAAAGCTGCACAGAAGAGTCTTCAGGAGTCTGAACGCCATAATAGAATGATGGAAGCGGTAGCTCTTGGAAAAGGATTGTATATAAAACCGCATAAAAAAGGAGCTGGTTTATACTTAAATCCTTCAAAAAACTAATCAAACGGCTACCCAGACGTGCTCTCACAAATTTTGATATATTAGAACACGCTAGTGATATACCATTCTTTCGCGGTGTATTTATGAGAGATAAATTACCTTTGAAGGCCAAAAAGATTGAGTGTGGTATACTAAATTTGGATAGCAGCAAAAATCCTGGAACGCATTGGGTAGCCTTTGTAAAGCAAAACGATTACGCAGAATATTATGATAGTTTTGGAAATTTAAAACCGCCGTTGGAATTAGTTAAGTATTTACATAACTTACCAATAAACTATAATTATGTACAACATCAAAGGTTTGGAACCACAAACTGTGGTCACTTATGTCTAAAATTTTTAAGAAACTATTGGATAAAGCATTTATATAACAAATGTAATAAATAAAATTGTCAGTATAAAAATGTCTTTCACTGTGTCCATAACCGGGGTAGGAGCCTGTTTAATTACAAACTATTCACCAACGTTGGAATTACGAGGAGACTACGAATGCGGTCTTATATATTTTTCAACTTTCAATTCTATTCCTAACATAGATGAAAGAAACAATAAATTTTATTATGGTGATAGCGAAGTCATTAAAATTCCTGAAGGGTCTTACGAGCTTCAGGATATATGTGATTATTTAAAAAGTAACATAAAGAACACCGTATTAAAACTAACCTGCAACAACAATACCTTGAAGACAAATATATGTTGTTCCAAAGATGTTCACTTCAATAAGAAAGAATCAATTGGTAAAATATTAGGATTTGGTATGGGGACGATAAATGCTAATATAAGTACTGAGTCTGAGTATCCCGTCAGCATTGTATCAACAACCATCGTGCGGATCGAATGCGATGTAGTTAGTGGTTCTTTTGTAAATGGGAAAGCAAGTCATATTATTTACGAGTTTGTACCTAATGTACCACCTGGTTATCGAATAATTGAAATACCTAAAAACTTAATTTATTTTCCTGTTAACAAAGATTCCATAAGTGCTATTAACATAAGATTGTTGGACGCTGAAAATAAAGAAATAAATTTACGTGGAGAAGAAGTTCAACTGTACTTACACTTCAGAAAAAAATGTTGAATTTCAATAAAAACCCAATCACCTCGAGTACTCAAGTCAGTTCTAAAAGAACACCTCATAAAGACACATCCCTTCAAGTAAAAAAGAAGCTAACCAAGAATAATAAAGCATTTCTTAAGCTAGTTGGTTTAATAAAATGAATATTTTAAATATATCTCAACAAACACCATACGATAATAGTATTGAAAGTTTTGAATACCATTCATACAAACCATACGTAACCAGTTTCAACAAGAACGATGAAATACGGATACCTATCAATCAACAGGACCTGTACGTGCTGCCTTCACTCAGTAGTTTATACATCGAGGGTAAAGTGAACGTCTTTAATAGCACGACTAAAGAAAAAGTATCAAATGTACATTTTGTCAATAATCCAGCGTTGTTTCTATTTCAAGACATACGATACGAACTAAATGGGGTAGAAATAGATAAAGTTAAGAATGCAGGTATTACGACGACAATAAAATCTTATCTATCCTTAAATGATAATGAGTCTAAGTGTGCAAAAGTTTGGGGTTGGTCGCCCACGGGCACAAACAATGCAGCTGGTGGATCATTTTCCGCATCTATTCCGCTAAACAAGATATTAGGATTTGCAGAAGATTATGATAAAATTATCATTAACTGTAAACACGAGTTAGTATTGCTGAGAAGCAATACTAATCTCAATGCAATCAAACTTAATACAGGTGAAATAGTAGATGACATTATAATTAATAAAATAGTTTGGCGAGTTCCACACATTAAAGTATCAGATAGAGAAAGAATTAATCTATTAAAACATTTAGAAAAAGATCGACCTATTCCATTAGCATATCGTAATTGGGACCTATATGAATATCCACTACTACCTAAAACTCGTAAACATACGTGGTCTATTAAAACTTCATCGCAAATAGAGAAACCACGATTTGTTGTAATCGCGTTACAAACTAACCGCAAACATAACGCTCACTCGTCAATGGCTGAGTTTGACCACTGTCATGTACGTGATGTAAGAGTCTTTCTAAATTCGTCATATTACCCATACGAAGGACTAAATGTTAGTTTTTCCGAAGACAAGATTACTTTATTATATGAGCAGTACACAAGATTTCAACAGTCGTATCACGGACGTCGACCAGAGCCGTTGATGAGCTTGAAGGAATTCAGAGACGTGGCTCCCTTATTTGTTATCGACTGTTCGAGGCAACACGAAACTTTGAAAGGATCGATCGATGTAAGAGTTGAAATCGAAACAGATCAAGAAATACCCGATCAGACCGCTGCTTACTGTTTGATTTTAAACGATTGTATATTTGAGTACAAACCTTTGAGCAATATAGTAAAGAAATTATCATGAATATCAACACAGCAATTGTGGATATTCAAGGGTTCAAAAATAGTGTTAATGAATTTATAGTTAAAGAACTTGCTATGGCTACCCAAGAGCATACTTACATATTTTTGGTAAAACCACCATATCCGTTCAATTCATTAACCGCTGAAGAGAAAAAGCAGGTTCGCTGGATCGAAAGAAACAGAGGCTACCGCTGGAGTGAAGGATATGTAGACTATAGAGAATTTCAAAGAATTATTAAACCTTACTTAAAAGACAAAAAGATTTTTGTAAAAGGAGACGAAAAGATCAATTGGGTGCAGGATCTATGTGGAAAAGAAAATAATATTGTAGATATAAGTAATTTAAGTGCTCCTAACTTAAATACTCTTCATAAAATGTATTGTTCAGATAATACTGCATTATATAATTGTATTTATCATAAGAAAATTTGTGCATTAAAAAATGTAGTATGCATAAAGAAATGGTGTGTTGAAAATAAAGTTAATTTATGATTTTTAAATAAACTATACTTATTAAAAGGCATTACCGTCTTTAATTTATCGATCCTTCAAGTAAAAAATAATTAAGTCTAAATAGTAAAAGTAATTGTTTCCTATTTGAGGTGGTGAAAAAATAAACACGTTTAGTTTCTAGACTTTATTGCTACTTTCTTATAAAACTATTATTTAACCTAAGTACATATTTATACTTAAAACTAAAGATTATCACTACACAACTTTTTTGAAATTTTTCTTATAACACTATCAGTCATATCCATTATTTCGTCATTGTGTTCTGTCACCACATACTGCGCACTCAGCACCACATTGTCCTCACTGTCACTGTGCTCCGGGTCCCGCGCCGTCGAACAGGAAGGCTCGCTGGTTAGGTCACTCACCCGTATTTGTATGAGCCGAATGCCTCTCGAGCGTTCCCTGTTGATAACGTAGGACTTTGCAGAACTACGTCGCTTTTTCTTGGCCTCAGCCTTCCGCCGAACCTTCTTTTCCCGCAAGGCTTGGGGCTCGGTCGTCTCAGGCCTGTCCATTAGTTCCTGACAGGCTTGAGTGAGCCCTTCCCAGGGATCACAGGTGTACTGGGACAGCATGATGTTGGTGTCATCAGAGTTTTCCATGATCTGAAAAGTAAAACAATTGTTAGTGTTCGTATTATAATACAATAATACCTATACCAATAAACCTTAGAAATTGTATACTTACCGAAAATGTATTCTCTCGCTTGTCTGGAGGTGTGGAATAATATGGAGTGAATGAGCTCTCGTGGTGTTGAAATATTTATTAAAAATTATGTTTAGTACAGATACTTTATTACGAAATCGCTGAATTTGCAAAACTGAACGGATGTATTGTATCAGCGTATTGCAAATTACAATATTGCGTGATTACGCTTATTTGACGATTTTTATGAGTTTAAATAAAACCATAAATTGTGTAAATTATTAAATGTTTATTTCTATTAACTTATAAATAATTACAATATTTATGAAATAAATTAAAATTAACCTTACACCTATAGTTAGTTAGTTTATCCTAAATGATTATTATAATATATTTCAGCATAATGTAAAGCATTAAATTAAGGAACTATGACCCCATGCCTTTGTGGAAACTTTGTCGGGCATTATGAAACGTTTGTCATCAGCATTTGATAAAGCAATTTTATTTACTGTCTGGGTGAAAATATTATGCTTAATACATTTAAACAGAATATTTTTTCTGCGCACTATTTTATCATTGAGTAATACATCATTGTAATCGGATGCGTTCAAATGTTTGATAACATTCTTTCTAATGCCTTTTGCCTTTTTGATTACATCAGTTTCAGTTTTAATGCAGTACAGTTTTGATCTTAGCCCTACAAATTCAGTCATAATACGTCCGCCAAGTTCATCTTTGAACAAACCCGGTACTTTTTTGTTCATAATCGGAAGATCGTGCTGGTTTTGCGAAGCGTAATTACTGGTGTCGAAATATCGCAAGAAATTTTGTTTTATGTCTCTGTATACATCTTTAGTCTGTATTTCATAGATAAAACTATCAGTGTCCGTGTAACATAATTGCACTTTATGACCGTAGTGAGGCTTTATGACAGAGTAATGAAACTGATACATATGGCTTTTTGAAAGCTCTAAAACAGCAAAACCTACGTAAATCGGCTTGTCGAGTATAATTCTTTCCGGTTTCATTTGAACGGCTACTAAGTTTTCAGTAAAAATGGTAGCGCTGTGAAAATTTGGTCGTGAAATTAACTTTGCCGCAGAGATAGATCGATTCGTTCGATTGGTATCGTCCTGCCATTGATTCACTAATTTTACGTTTACTCTACGCTCAGTATCTTCTAAGGTTTTTCCAAAGACAGAATTATTCATGAGCTTAAATAAGTCTTGTTGAAATGGTGTTTCTGCTTTCTTTCTCAATTCGGTGTTAAGATTAATATATTCCGCTAAGAATTTACTTTGCTTGAATGTAACTACCCGATGTATTTTTTTCAAAATCAAACCATGATTTAAACACGTTTTTAAATGTACGTAATGAATTACATAATTGTATTTTGAGTATAAATTCGGCACTAATTTAGAAGTTGTACCTCCTGGAGGTATAAATTTCTCCGCGCAAAATGGATAGTCGTTATGAGTACAGTGCAACTCTTCGGGGTACAACAAATCAACTTCTAGTATAAATCCATATTCTGCATCGTCTGAAACGTTTGTAATATGTAATCTATCAATTTCGTGTTGTTCAAGAAATTTAAAATTAGCTACTGGCAAGGACTGACACATGCTGTAACCGTATAGATTATTACAGTCGATGTATAAGAGAAAAGAATCTGGTTTAGTTTCATCGTAATTATCCATGTAAATGTTGTTCGCGCTAGCTAGCCTGGTAGAACAAAGACAAATCCCACCCCGCACGCCTTTCTGTACGAGGCGTATAATTTCTAAGTCAGACAGTAGCTCCAACTCTACGCCCGTTTTCAATAACATCGCGTCAAATGATAAACTTGGTGCTGTTAAGTAAAAAGCTGGATCTAGATGATAATTTCTTTTACATACCGCTCTAAAATTTTCAAAGATATCTGTCAACAAATAAACATCGGTTTTAAGATAAAGATCAGTATATTCTCCCAAATTAGAAATATTAAAAGTATTCCAGACCAATTTCGCGTGCATGTAATCTTCATCGCTAATGCCCTCATCAGTCAAAGTATTATAAAAACTTTCCTTAGAGGGCAGATGTTTCTTAGAATACGATTTCCAAGATTTCATATAATCGTAAGGATAAACACCCTTACGGGTTAATAATTCAAATTCTCTATCTTCGGTAAAACAACGTTTTAAGTGAACAAAATCGGATTTGTGTAGACCGTTTCCCAATTTTTCTAAGCTTGTCCCTAAAAACTTAAAAGAGTCTACAAATCTTATTTGGGCAAATTTACTATCAGACATCTTTAAAAATTTTGTAAAAGAAATGTAATTCTCTTTGTTCTTCGGTATTACTTTTATGGGACCCGAACTTTCAGCCAATTCTTTAATGAATAGATGACAGTCATAGCCCGCTAGGTTATGAAAAAAGACGGGAATTAATTTAGGCAGGCTGTACTGTAAATTACAGTGTTGGTGAGCGGCACCCCGGTAGCGGCCTGTCAAGTGACAGTGGTCCCTTACTTTATCAAACAGTATTAAACCATTACAAATGTGACACACATCAGCTTCAGCATGTATTTTAGCATCGTTTTCATCGAACACCATTGGCACATCGACACTCAAAATGTCATAAATCTTTTCTATATCTTTGTAAAGACTTTTAAGAAATTTATGAACACAGTCAAGTCCGCGATACGAAACAAAACTATTAAGATTTTCGTCAAACGAGCACACTACGTTATAAGCAAACGCCGCTGGAATGTGTTGTTTTTGATTTAAAGTAAAACTACAAGAGGGACTCGGTTCACAAGTTGCTATCGGTTTAAGAAGAGTTTCAAAATCAGCATACACAACGAAAGGAATATCTTGTTTCCGATTAAAATTTTTAAAATTAAGATAACTACCTTGTTCCGGTAGCACAGTGGTTACGCCGCTACAAACGTGACCATCAAGTTTTTCTTCAGATGCAAAGAAAAGTAAACAATCGTCACAGAAGTATATCTTATTATGGTGTTTTGTTATTTGAGCTCGTACAAGACGTGACAAATTCTTTATCAAAACATAGTGTGATTTGTTTCCATTTTCAAGAAGTAATAAATTAATCCTAGTTTTCCTTTTAAATTCTGATCTATAAATTGGCCCCACAATGCGCTTATTCTTTACGGAATATACATTGATGCTTAAAAATCTATTATTATTTTCAAATGTTTTAATATCTGTAAAAGTGACAGGAAAGTTTAACCCATGCACGTTTAACACGTCTTCAAAAGGAGGGTACGAACCTGTACGATCAGTATTGCGTTTAGCTGGATAAAGCGCTGCAATGATGCTCCACAAAAAGCAAAAGTTATCAGCGTTTTTAACGTTGATACAAGCTTTTTTCCTTTTTAAATGAAGTGGTAAATCCACATAGGTTGAACCTGCTCCACTTAACGGATCAAACTTGTTAATATTGATTTCAACATATATGTTATTTAAAAATCCCCAGCCACTGTCACGATCCTGAAACTCTTCGACTTTTTTACACAATGTACGGACGACGGAGTTAAATACTTGGTCGTAATTAAAGTTGCGATGAATAATCATATTCTTAGTCGCGAATGATTTTATATCTTGCGTATCGCTTTTTAACAAAATAAAATTACCAAAATACTCTAAATTAATTTTTAAACTAATGTATTGCTTTAAAGATTTTTCTATAAGAACGAGCAACTTAGAACGTATACTATTTAAGAATATCTCAGGTAAAGTCGACTCGTTTCCCGCGTTCGCTAGTATCCTATACGAAGCGATACGGCCTCTGAAGGCAGAGGAGATCTTAACTACGCCGTCCTCTACCGGAGCTGCGCATTTGTTCTTATGCGCGTTACTCCGCAAATGCCCTACCCAATGCGTATTGTCTACACGTGCTGAACAAGCCGTACAAAAAGGCATGGTTTTTATATACTTTACTTTATGCTGAAATAAATTTCTTTAAGGTTAGTTACTTATTAAAATAACTAATACTAAAAACTAGGAAAATTACTTTGAAATCCTAATACTTCTAAAAAGTCAGTATGTATAGATCTACCACATACCAAGTGTAACGACTTCACGCGCACTTTGCCGTGTTCTTTAACAGACTTACCTGTTACCTCTCTAAACAACAAACCTTAGTTAGGTACCTACCTTTGTACCAAAAATCAAACGTACCTACCTATACCTTGTATTGTACCCTTAATACCAGTTACCTGTTGTGTTGTTATTGTATTTTCTATGTGTAACTTGGTATGTGGTCGACTATACTTACAAAACTAGAAGGAATTAGGAAATTCAAAGAATACAATTTATTAACTAAAATAATTTTTATTATTTACTATTTACTATTAACTAAAATAAATTTTTATTATTTAATATTTACTTTATTACTATAAAATACAGGCTCTCGATCTTCAAATAATTTCTTCAGACTCTTCATAAATTTCTGAAGATCTTGCCACTCCGATGTGCCGGTGTTCAGCTGGACCTTCGCGGTGAGCAGCGCCTTCTTGTAGCGCTCCGCGGGCAACACCTTGAGCGCGTCGCTGGTGGTGTAGGCGCGCACCTCTACGTAGTAGGTGCCGTCGAGCGGAGCGGTGCGCCGCACGGAGCCGTTGGCGACCTTGGTCGTCAGGCTGCTGTCCAGCTGCTGGTGAGCCGCGGAACCCCGACGTTGGGAGTTCTCGACCGCTAGCGTCTCGTCCTCGTCGGATAACAATCCGAAGAGATCTTTAGATCTCTTTGACGAAGCTCTGAAATTAAAAATTAATATTATTAATACTTGACTCGCAGAAACACTCTTTCAAGTACAGGTGCTATAATAAATAGCGTTGTTTAAAAGCCTGTACTTGGAAATCATTCATCTTCATTTGTAACACAGTATCTAAAGACAAAAGCATTCAATCAACATATATACACACATAAATCTTCGCTTACATACCACTGAACTATCCACTTACCTAGATTTTAGAGTTCACTTAACACGCTCACACAGACACACAGACACACACACACACGCATTTATGATACCAACCACTTACCGAGATTTTTAATAAACATATAACTACACACATACTTAACATACATACACATACATTGTTTGCTTACATAGCACTGAACCATCCACTAATTAGATTTCAGAGTTCACTCAACACGCTCATACATTCACACACACTCACACGCATTCGTGAAACGAACCACTTACCGAGATTTTCAATCAACATACACATACTCATACGCACATAGTTGGAACATCCACTTACCGGGGTTTAGAGACACGTTTCTTTTTCGGTACTTGCGGCTCAGCCTCACACTCGGAGTCGGATCTGTAGGGACAAATATAATGATTCAGTAAACTGACGGGATGCCTGCGCATCTATGATCTTAAACTTTTCTCATCCCAAAGTGTTTACTTACGTGTGATGAGAGCGTTAAAGATCAATGATGATGCACTAGGAATAAAATTATGTTTGTTGAATGAACCTGAATGCACTGTACCTTGATTTGACTGGCGTCTTCCTCTTCGGCGTATATTTGCGAGAACTGGAGGCAGCAGCGCTGTCTCCGAACACGGATTCGATCTCGGAGTCGGACCTGTAAAGATAAAGTAAAATTCTATGTAGTAATCGAAGTCTCATCAGCGGACCAGCTGAAGGTGGACGGATGGATGGTTATCTGCTAGATGATAAAGTTGGGGTGACTCCAAGAATTGCAAAGAAAAAGAAACAAAGTAAATAAATAAAAAAACTTACATGATTTTTACCTTGGTGATGGAGCAGGGATTCTGAAGAGCAGAGATTCTGGAGGGCAGAGATTCTGGAGCACTGCGCAATAGCTACTTGAGCAGCAATTACTAGATAATTACTTGTTGCGGTACTGTGGTGACAATCACCGAAACACCCCAATTTATAACGCGATTATTGTGGAGTTCGCAAAAACAGTTATAGTGTTGTAAAAAGTACGGAGCAGTTACCTAGTATAAAATATCAGTTACCACGTCGTAACTACATTTGTTACATTATGAGAATAGCCTTTTTAATTTAACGTAAAAATAAATATTTGTAATATTTAGATGCGCAACATATTTTTACAAAAATAACACCTCTTATTCTACTGGTTGATATAGGTAATCGATGGCATGCCCACAGAAATCTAAAATAGAGAACATTAAAATCATCTGAAATTATGAAATATAAAAACGGAGTACCTAGTTATATAATTATATTTATCACGTATCGAAGTTATCAAGTATCAGACAGTATCGCCCATAATATTTTTGTCCCATCCCTAGTTGAGAAGCGCACCAGCCCGATGCGTGCGGTGAAAAATGCAAGCAAGCAGACTTACAACCACGTGGTGCATAGCACTCCGCATGTTTGCTTGACCTCAATTTATTAATATGGTATTTTTCCAAGTTTATTTAAATCAATAGTTATTACTTTATACCTAATTATATAAAAACGACATTTATCTGAAACGAATTATTTTTATCACAGTAGAATGTATTATGAAAATAAGTATGTAAAATGTAAATACTTTTATTTTTAAGCCATTTTAATTAGCCTTATTTACATCAAATCTAAAATATTACAAATTATTAAAACAAGTCGTAAAATCAAGGTTTCGATCATTAGCATTAACTATTTTAGCAATACTACGGAATGGTGATAGCAAATGGTATAAAACACCTTTTTAATTAAATAATCAGAGCAATTTTGAATTAAGTATATTATCTTAGAGTTTAACTATCATTAAACAGATATTTTTAATAATTGCAGAATAACAATAAAACAAATAAACATTATGTCTTATTTTACTTCATTTTGTATAAATGTTAGACGGCTAAGTTAGTGTTGAGTTTCTTGTAAACAATCATCTGTTCCCACTTTGGTTGATATAAGTTGGAATCTATTAGTTTGATATAAAAAAACATCTTACTTCTTACTAATATTATAAATGCGAAATTTGGATGTCTAGATGTATGGATGTCTGGATGGATGTTTGTTACTCTTCCACGCAAAAACTACTGAACGGATTTTGATGAAACTTTGCAGTATTATAGTTTATAACCCAGAATAACATATAGGCTATAATTTATAACGATCTCTGACAAAAAAATTCACGCGGATGAAGCAGCGGGCAACAGCTAGTGTTTAAGCTAACACGATGCGTGGATGTGTGTTAAGCTAAGGTCTAATTGATGACTGCATGTCTGACACTCATGACAACTCTATAGTCTGACATCACGGTATACACGAGTCACACGAGTGTAGAGTAAACTACATACGCCTTACCCGAAAGTAAAAGCTAAACAATTTAATGTGACATTGCTCATGCAATTACGTAGGTGATTAAATTTCAAGTTGTTATAATGAAACGTGAAAACGCCTAAAACACATTTTTTCAGGTCCAGGTTTAAAAATAAGTTGCGCTGGCTCAACTATAATAGAATCTTATATCATATAAAAAAAAAAAAAAAAAAAAAAAACATCTTCTGCAGTGTGTTTTAATGAAATTCTTTAAATAGACGAACATTTTGTGTTTTTATACATACACCTGCTTTGAAAGATTTGAGGTTCTTATATCATAAGACCCTTGAGAATATATTTTGTCAGTAATTATAAGTTTAAATTTTCACGTAGGTACCTACTTATTTATTTTTTAAAGGAATAAAGTCTTACAGAAACGTCAACAGTTATAGCAAACCTGAAGTATAAATCCTAGCAGTCTTTATATAAAAGGAAATAAATATAATGACAGCATGTCATATTTCGGAGCGGCTTTCTTAAGACAAGATTCCTGGTCTACCAAAGTAAACAACGTATAAAACTTTTACATTGATTGAGGCGCTTATTTCAATAATTTACCTACATTATTTCTTATTTACGTTCATAATTATCAAATACTTACGTATTTTGCATACATTTAGTAATAAAGAAGAACGCCTTACGTTCAGAGTACCGTTAGTTCAACTTTGTCGGCTGTTTGGTGTAACTGTAGTGGTTCAGAACGGACTACCATGCCGAGAGGTCCCGGGTTCGATTCCCGGCCGGGCGGAAATTGAAATGATGAATTTTAATTTATGTGACGGGTCTGGATGTTACTATGTATAATATGTATGTATTTAAAAAAGTATATAAGTAGTATAATACGTTAAGCTAGCACCATAACACAAGCATTAAGTTGCTTACTTTGAGGTTAGCTGGCACTTTGTGAAATTGTCCAAAGATTTATTATAATTTCTTATTATATTATTGTAATTTATATGTTAAAATATCAATTTAATTAAAACATCAGAAACGAGTGCATAAGGCACAAACAATAGTTACTTTTGTCGCAGTGTCAGCAGCGTTATTTCCGGCGCGCGTTTCGATGCGTGTGACGCAACAAGTCGACGACAGTGGCGGGGGCCGTGTTATTTCAATATAAATTTATCCATTACACATTAAATAATTAGATAACTATATTATTTACTCGAGTATGCGAAGCCAGCTTCGAATAATGGCATGGTAACAGATCAGCATGCTGAAGTGTTATCAGTAAGTTGTATTTCATGTGGGTAATGTATTAACAACGATTGTAAATTTTTTTGTGGTTCTCGTTTCCGAAAGCAGGTGCGCTGCGCGGTGCGAGGTCGAGCGCGCTATGCGTTGCGTTGCTAATGAGTAGTATGGAATTGGGCAATTCTAGATCATCTGGAGCGAGCAGCGTTAGCGACGAGCGACAGTGATCTAGAATGCCCAATTCCATACTACTCATAGAGCTTCAGAGTATGCGAGTAATATTTAGATTAAGATCTATGTATTATTTGTGTGAGTATGCAAAACGTTGTTGTTACCTACTAATTCGGCAGTTATTCGTAAAACATACGACCTATGTAATTCAAGAAATCTCGAAATTGTTAACCATAAATTTAGATATGTATGTACAATTGTACATAGTATTATATTTACTTTAATTTTTTTAAGAAGGGGGTGTATGTGGGGGTGTCAGGTTACATGTACGCGGCGTGCGGCGGGCAGTCGCACGGGGAACGAATATTGTATCGGGCGTGTGTGCCTAATATATTGGGACAAAAACATAAGTGACTTTTATTTGATTGTGCAATCCTAAAGAACCTAGA
Source organism: Ostrinia nubilalis (assembly GCF_963855985.1). NCBI lineage: Eukaryota > Metazoa > Arthropoda > Insecta > Lepidoptera > Crambidae > Ostrinia > Ostrinia nubilalis. Next base: position 8,430,420 of record NC_087088.1, on the reverse strand, counting down.
AAGTATTTTTTCGGCACTGTTGATCTAACGGCGAACAATGTATGGAGAACGAACATTGTCCTTTATTATAAAGCTAAGACTAGGCGCAGACCACCGACTTTTAGTTGACCAACAATTGAGTCCGGCTGTTAATCAGTATGGACATGTATGAAAGTGCCCACATTACGCCGATTTGGTAGGTATCGGCCGATTCTTCATCTCGATGTCAAAGTCGGTGGTCTGCGCCTAGGCTAATGAACGAAGTACTGACGACAGCATAGTAAACACTGCGGCATCTTATGTAGTTTTAATAGAGGTGATTTTGCAATAAAAATGTATAATCTGATACGCTATTGGCTGTACATAACGTTTTTGGGTTCAAAAGTAGTTAGAAATGATCAGAATCAATTTCAACGATTCGATCGTTAACACTTATTTGGACAAGGGTGCTCTAATTGTATTTATCAATTACAAATACCACAAAGCAAATACTCAGCCGTCTCACGTTAACTGCACTTCTAAACATTCAACTCATTCCGGTCGTATCAATTGCTTGTTAAACATATCGATTTAATTTCACATTGATCATTGAATCGTTAACCATTAACACTTGAACGTGATATCTCTACGTTATCGTTATCAGGATTATTGCTACTTAAACAAGATATATCCAATATTCTTCAAACGAAAAATAAAACTTCATCAAAAACAGGAATATTTTATATAATTGGATCATAATAAATTAGACTAGATAACACGAGTTATATTATTTCAATTCGACTGGGACGTTATCCCAACAGCAAACTTAAGACTACCTGGTCTTCCTTTACATTGTTCTTACTGGTATCACTGGTTTAAAATTTGCCTAACCCTAAGTTTTTCACAGCCTTGGGATATTAGGTACATGACCTTACAGTACATTATTGTCTCTTCCACCGTCTCTCTTAGAGACACCTTCAATCATTCAAGCTCAAACTACGTCATTTGTATTTGGATGTCTTTTTTGTTTTCTTTTCTTTCGTGTATCCATAGGATCAGCATATCTGGGATCCACGTTGCCAGTAGCACTACTAGGAGTATGTTCTGCGCCGTGATGCATACGACGTAGCTGTCAGTAACATCTCTGATCCAGCCAAGGAAGTAGCCAGCAGGGGGAACTATGATGCCCATGGTCAACATTCCTAAACCAACGGCTGCAGGCACCTGGTCGGGCTTGCAATTTTCAGAGATGGCAATATTCCTCGCGACTATCACCATACTTCTTCCGAAGCCGTAGAGGCAGGCCATAACGATCAATACGGTGAAGTCGGTCTGGTACGCCAAGACTGAAAAAGAGATATACCACTTATTAAAGAATTTACATCTAATCCATGGACAAGGAGTTATCTAAAGTTTGAATCCAATGCTAAAGATACGACAACTTTGATAGCTCATAATATTTTTTCGTTTAAAACTAATACATTAGTTAATTACATTTAATAAAGGTCAAGAATGTGTCATACAATCAGTTTTATATTGGGTTAAACATAGTTCTCGAAGATTCCCTTGATAATTAATTTGCTATCATAAGAATATTTATTACAGTTTACTGCTTATCTAGTAAGTAAATTACTATAGTAATTTCATTGTCACTAAAAATATGAATAACAGGTTACCAAATCAATTTTGGAGTTCTTTCTTATCAGTCAAAAAGTCGATAACTTCAATAACAAATATTGGAGTTGTTATCGGTGTAGGAATTTTTCCACGCTTGTTTTGTCAGTGTTTTTCAAAGGTTTTAGGTCAAGATAACATTACTCATCACAACAAGGGCGGGAATGCTTTAGTATCGATAGCACATTAAGTTACACACTGTGGCATCTTATGCACAACCCGGTAGAGTTAATTGCGCACCTGGCAGCCATGACGTCACATCGTCGCTCTGGTACGGACGAGGCGTACGCAGGGTGGTGGGCGGGTAAGTGGGGGGGAGAGTCGCATTCCAACGAGATGCGCAGTTAGCTCGATTATATTGTAGTTGTAAGACGGGTGATATTGCAACAAGTGTGTATAGATATGCTGCTATTAAAACTTTACTTACTTTGCCTTGTGACAATCAGCCACACAGAAGTCATGATCAGCATCCATCTCGCTTTGATTCTGTATTTGTCTTGGAATATCGGCAAGATGAGACGCCCACAAATATCTGCGCTTGCGACGGCTGACATGCACGTCGCTGTTTGTTGTTTATTTAAGTTTGCTACTTTCTGTAAGTAAATTTGAGATTTCATCAGAGAACTAATACAAAGTAATTAGTATCTTATAAAAAAGTATATTGATAAAAAAAACACAGTCTCTTAATGATTTGTGTTGAGAACGCCACAATGTTTTAATAATATTTAGATAGAAATACTGTTTTTATTGTATTGGAGTACCTACTTCATTTACACATTTTCGCCTTTTCAACATTATAATTTTTGGTTTTAGTTGCTAATAAAAATTAGCAAAATAAGAATTATACATTAGGTAGTTAGTAATTACCTGTAGAAAGAACGGGAACAGCATACTGAAGTTTTGGATGGAAGTGACTGAGAGCGCAGTCCCGATGATGATGTTCAGAAACCGTGGACTGGATAGCAGGGAAATGTCGAACAAGTCGTATAGTTTTTTGAGCCAGCTTTTATTTTGCGGCGCCACTACGATAACAGTGTTATCTGGAACAAAAGATGTATTTTTTTGGAATTATTTTTTTTGCGTTGTTATTATTTTTTAGGAACTAATATAGTTGATCCCGAACGATGTTGTATCATCATCATCTCAAACTACATATTAACGTTCTTTTTGATAATACTTAATTGAATTAAGGGCTGCCTATTCATTATCTAAGGCTTAAAACTTGTCTTAAACCTATGTGGATCAATACTTTTATATTAATAATGCCTGCAGCCATCATAAAGTTCGAACCTTAAATTCCGATTAATTTTTATTAAAATATATTTTTAACAAAACGTTGTTGTTATCGCTGTTAAGAGAGCAGTTTGCTTAAGGCCCTTTCATTAAATGTTTTGTTGTGTTTGTTACTGTATCTCATGTTGGTAATCTATAAATACATTAATAATGAATCAGCATATTGTGGTTTTCATTCGTAGGTATAGGCAAATTTGTTTTATTTACACTCCACTATCTTGTCTTAAGTAAATAATGATAAATGGGTCAAAATGTTGTCCACAACTTTATGTTAGGTGAGCAATGACCAAACATTTTACTTGAAAGCGATAAAACCTAATAGCTAGCACTTAATTAATATACAAATTGACACTGGTTTTTAACTCTTTTAAATCTAACAAAGCAGATTAATGGCACCAGCCATTATGCTATTTTGGGATTTGATAATTGCTTTTATGATTCAAAATAAAATTAATTACTATTTCGATGCACCTGACGTGTGTAAAAATAGTTACATTTATTTAACATACGTATAAAATTAATCATCTAATAAGCTTTAAAATTTTCATAAAAAGATCACAAATAGTGAAGTCTATGACGATGATGTGTTTTGATATAGTGTCTGATGTGGTGTCTAAAAGCTATTTCTATGCAAAATATCATTATTAGTATATGTGCCCTTAAGCACGGCCCAAATATAGCCCTATCACCATTTCCGCACTTAATGTCCTATGAAGAGATAATTAACTCACCAGCCGGTTTCCCATTAAATGTGATGTCTTTATGGCTCTCTGATCTTTGGCCATTAGATCCATTTTCGTTTCCATTTTTGGCACCCACTACAGCGGGTTCTGTTGCTCTTCTGTCTAATTTCTTTGTGAGTTCCACGCCATTTGCAACCGAATTTTTCCTAATGACAATATCTTTGTGTTTGTTTTCTAGTAATTGTAATTTTTCATCTACTTCCACTTCAACTTCGACCTTCTTCATGTGCCATTCCACTGGCTGTATTAGTAGTGTACCTGCAATCTGAAATTTTATTATATATTATTTTGTAAAATATCTATTAATGTCCATAAATATTAAACAAATCAGTTTGTTTTGTTAATTTATAATCAAACTCTACCTTTTCACATAAGACAAAATTACCCAGATTGGGCGCTACAGGTGATTAATTTTACTGTCGTTGTACGAGTACCTATTATTTTTAAAAACCAAATCTATTTGGTAATGTTCTGAGATTTATCATCAATCATAATACAATACAATAAGGTCTTAACAAAACACAAAAAATATCTTCGTAATAAAATAAAATACTAACCCCGTGTAAACTCAAGGAGGACAGCAGTAAGCAGGCGCCTTTAAACCCGTAACCCTCCAAGAGGTACCGGACTAAATGCGGCATTACGGTCTGACCCACACCTGTGCCCACATTGGCCAGCCCCACCGCCCGACTCTTACGGAGCTTGAAGTAGCTGTTTATGGCCACGAACGACGAGTTCTGGATGAAACCCAAACCCAGACCTGCGGGTTAAATGGAACTTGCTATTAAACAGTTCATAGGGTCGGATAACATTATATTATTAAGCAAAATAGTTAAAAAAATTAAGGACTCTACACACCAAGCCCGGTGACAGCCCGGCGGCTTAGAGTCGACCGCTTTATTTGTAAAGAATCATGTCGACGATTTTTACTTTCTATGACTTTTGAGAACTTATCCATCGTCGGCGGGTTTGGTGTGTAGACCGCATTAGATTAGGTACTTATTTTGTTACAATGTAGTGCATATTAAATAAATGTTAGAGTCTTTTGTGTTAGCCGTTTTGTTTCATATTTACACATAGAAATCCAAAAACCATCACTGACTAGCTTTACTTTATTAATTAAGCAGCAAAAAGGTCATAATTATTAGAACTTATTATTTTAATTGAACTAACACAAAGTTACGAGTATTGTCTTGCCCCAGCCAAAAATAGAATCTTTGCTTTGAAAGACATCTATCACGAGGGTATAAAGGCTTTTTGTCGCCACAAATGATAGTTACATTTCTACTGATTGTCTCTTTTGTTAATTTGTGTAAGTCTAAATTAGTAACATCAGTCAATTATTTCATTGTTTTCGTAAAGTTTTGGTAACACAAAAGATCAACAAAAACATTTTAATCTTGTTTCATAACACAAGTGTTTACTAGATCTATTGTATAAATATAGATAACATTTATCGCTATATTGCAAAAAGTATCTCACCTAATAAAACGCCGTAGGTCAAGGTTAAATGCCAAATATTCGTCGAAAATCCGCTCAAGAATATTCCCAGAGTGCACGAGCAAGCTCCTACTACGGCCACCATTCTTGGTGAGGACAGTTTGACAACTGCTCCTGCAATGGGCCCTCCAAAGTTGGTGACGAACAGCATGGTACTCAACACCACGGCTGCACCTTGTGTCTTATGTCCCATTGCTTCTAACGCATCTCCGTATAGCAAACTGAATAGAGACAGCATAGATTGATTGAAAATCTGCGAGAAAATACTTCATATTATCCATAAGTACAAAGTATTATGTTGCTGTCGCGCTCGCACACTCACTGCGGGCGCGCGTCGCACAGTCGCGACAGCAATATAATTACGCGCGAGCGATAAGGATGGGTAGCTTGGGGTCATTGGACGGGATTCTACATGCTCACGGACCAGGCTTTAGAACTACTGAGTGGTGGAAAATGTTGTTACTTAAATTTTGTTGTGGAAGTAAATTATTTCTTAGGTACTGTATAGACCTGTGGGCATCTTAACTGTTTTAGAATCCTAAAGTTTATTTAATCGTATTATAAAGAAATACTTTAAATATTAGATATTTTAGGATTGTCTCGAAAATTTGATTTAGATACTAGTATTTGATGTGAGTCTGCAGCTGTTTAAAAAAAAACTATCAGTTTAAAAAACAACTCCGTTTATAATACAAAATCGACTGATGTTATCGAATAAAAATATCACATCTATAAAACTGAATACTGAAAAGATGTTGCTTGATCAGTTATTGGATCAAATACATAATTGGATCAAGAAAGGTTTTTGGATATCGCTATCAAGTATCTGTTATGTTTCAATTACGAATTGCTTCCAGCGTTTTTGGATATAATGTAATCTACCAGAATCAATTTGAAATATGATTGATTAGTTTTTAAAATAGTATAGGCATTTTGATGTAAAAATATTATTATCTTTAATTACATTATTGGTATTGATTAGTCTACAGTAAATAATAGTTTTGTATTTCAATGGCTTGCACAATTATTACAGCATATTAGCACCAATTTAAGTGTCACTCACATAACTATCTTATGTTCAAGATTATCAAAAGAAATCGTGAATCAATTAGCTATATTTAGCAGCTGAGTAACGTGTAAATATTTACATAACTCTCTTGACAATGTGACGAACATATTTTGCCTTTGAAGTATTGTAGAGCACAATATACGGTAGGTACGGGGTCATACTTTTGCCCATAACTCTAAGCTAATTATTAGCATCGTACTAATTAGCTACTAAATAAAGGAAGTCACATCTTGTTTATTATGTTATCTTGTTTGTGTTACATAAAATAATTAATTGGTCGTAGCCGACACATACATAGTTACGTCTTATAGCTGATAGATCCTATCTTGAACCAATTAGTTAATTGCAATAATATTAAGGTTATTGAACGACAAATAAACACTCGTGTCTATTAAATGCAGAACAAAGTTTAACGATACTAATATGATTATTACTATAGAGTCTGAAGCGTGAATTAGAATTAGATGTAAGGTAAGAGTGGGCAGTGTGACGTAGTTATCTGACGTCACAAACGTGGTCATATTAGATTGTATCGTAAATGTCACTTACATTAGATAATGCCGTTCCTATTAACACCATCCACCCCCATCCTCCATCGGGTGGAACTAATTTTGTGACTTTTTGTACTCTATTGGAGACTAATGCTATTTTTTCTGACGTCATTTTTACTGTTTTTGTTTCTTCCTCCTTATTATTCACCGCATTGACTGGGTTTGCGGGATTTGTACTGTTAGTTTCCTGAAACAAATGAAAAGATTTATCACTCTGGGGTTCCCAATGCAATAATAAATACATGTCAGACTTATGATTACGTAAATTACGTCAGCATTGAGTCAATACCATGATTCAACTTGAAATGCAGTCATAAATACAATAAGTAAAGTTTTATGCAAAAAGAAACATTTGAAAAATACTTAAAAAAATATATGCCAAAATTGTATTTACTATCAGCAGATAATGATTTTCTTTGATGACTTAATTATTGATCAATCTTTGAATATATGATAAGAATTGATGAGAAATGGAGATAATTGTTAATAGGTGAATACGTAATAAGAATGTAAAAAAGTCAGACCTACAAAAAGATTAGACTAAGAGATATCAAGATATAGTAGAAAACAGCACAAAACGCGTAAGACTACGATAATTATCACAAATAGAGTTCTAATAAGTGTAAATTTGCAAAAAAAAAAAATGATTCAGACAGACGTGCTAATAAATAAATAAATCACTTGATTGGATGGGAAAATGTGACCAATCAATCATAACAAATCTATGAGTAAGTTATGCAGATACAAACAAATTCGTAAGAAACAAAACTGTTTAATAACATAATAATCATCGCACAATGTTTATGCACGTTGCAGATAACATAATAAACTATAATAATAATATACATTATTATTGGACGAAAGTGAGAGGATGATAAGACACATGAAAGGTTTAAGATCATAAACTCTGACATTTCGCAGTAAAATGACCCTTTAACGAGCGGGTGTGTCCGCATCTGGCACAAGCAATATTACAAACTAGACTTTGCCCCCTTCTTTGTCCGCACAAAGTATATAACTTTGTTTTGGTTAAACTAACTGATAATGTAGAGCGCTAAATAGTTCCTGAGATGGGTGAAGAACCAATTTTAAAAATTATTCGAGGTCAACATTGAATAACATGCAAGCCACTTCACTTAGACTTATGTACGACGTATAGTATAGTACTTGACTAGATACTAGAATTTTTTTCTTAACAGATAGACTGTACCTGCGGCCAATAATAAAACTATATTTTTAACCAAATATTCAAGTTATTTTTCTTCAAGATTAAAAGGCATTGTGATAGGCAGTGATAGGGTTTGACCTCTTATCAAAAGTCAATGTGTTGACGTAGGACAATAAAAAAAAATATCTTAGTAAGCAATATTTTTATACAAAGACCTCAGCAGTCATTCCATTGTACATATCACAAAGATAAAAATGATTTATGTTTATTTCACACGGACAATAGTCATCAACAAGTTGTTGACAAGTAAGTATATTATTTTTAGAAACTTATTTTTCTTGAGACTATTGGAACCTACTAGACTGGGTTGCGCCATCTTACTTTAGCTATATAAAACGTGAAAATTCCTGTCAAATTCCATAAAAAAACATCGGTTAAGGTTATAGTCACGGTTAAAATAAGGTGGTGCGACTCAGCCTGAGTATCAGTGCAAAATATCCGTCTAGCTAGTACCGTAAAAAACTGTTTTAAATTAAAGATAATTACTTAATAGCAAACATTTTGATACATGCGCAGCAAATTATTATTTAAGAGTAGATCTGTATTCATGGAAACATACATTAGATTCTTATACATTGTTATTGGTCACGTCCATGCTATGAATAAGCGAGTTTTTATGCGTCTATGAGCAGATAATACCTATGCGTATGCATTTACGGTTACTAACTTAGATCAATAGTCATCTATATCTTTATTGCCAAAGGTTAATTATATTGTTTATTCTTTTAAAAAATGTAAGCCAAATAAATGTTTAGCCGAATGAAAACTTAATATTGTTTATATTGAATTTTCCATAAATCGAATAAAAGTTAAGAAATTCCCTAGAAAATGAACCTTAGAATACTAGTTCCTACTAACGTACACAATTTACATTAAATAATATCAATGACCTATTATCAAGTTTAATTGCGTACTATCGAAGTTCTACTACCAGACTAGTGTTACCAAGAATAATAACGATATTATAAATTTGCTCAATTGTAATCATAGACCATTTTGTACCGTCACTTAAAACAATATTAGTAATAAGTGATTTTAAAAAAAAACCTGCGAATCATTAGTCATAAGCTCTCAGACTAAAGATCATTAATTTGATGACTAAAGTTCCACGTTTTGAACCCGGAGAGCCTCTGAATTAAAACACAGAGCAGATGTATACCTAAACATAATGCTCACAAAGTAAATTTTCAGTTGTTTACTAAGTTAACGCAAACTGTTATCGAGTGATAACGAATCGCCGGTCAAATTCCGATCAGTGTGATGAAGCAATAACAATGTTGTAATAATGATCTTCTCATAATAACATGAGCCTACTACATTGTATAAATATTACATACTTTTCTATATCAACAATTATCAACCTAGGTACCTAGTTATTCCCCGATTTTTATTCAAATTACATCTAAATCATTTTTTAGTACCTATTGTTACATGGTAACATTTAATTTTGAGATAGGATAATGAAATGAGTGAATTTTTTTGCAATCAATTAAAAATGTAGGTTAAAAATTGAAAATATTACTAACTTTACTAAAATATGAGTATCGTGGGTGAAAAATTATTAAATTTATGTAATAGCAATTGACTTACTGATCGAGTATTTTATTTTTGTTCAAAAGCCAAAAGTTTATCCGTGTTTAAGTAGCGCATCATTCATACTTAACCTTTAACTGGTCGAATTGTTTTAGAACCTTGAACTCTAATGCACCTATAACCTCTATAAAAAGCTTCTGCATGGCAACAATTTTTTAGCATCATTTTAATGAATCCCCTGTCGTAGGTGGATCTGACAGTCCACTCGATTTTTTGCACCAAACTCGTGTGCAATGCGTAATAAATAAATAAAATTGGGCAATCGACAATTTACTTTAAATTTTCCATGTCTATGAACCAGTTGTACAAACATATTAGCGTAAACCACCAATTAACTTAAGTGTGGTTTTTACTGGTCCACTATAGTAAAGATAAAATTCAATTTAACACCAGGCAACACAATATTATGCAGTTAAATTGGTAGGTACGTCTCTAGATTTTTGTATTCGATTAGATCTTTCAGACGATTTTAAATTAAATTATCGACTTACATGACTAATAAAAAGATTCCAAAATTAAATTAGCATTATCGAGTATCCATGTACAGATATGTACCAGTGTACCTTCATGTTAAGTTCCGTATGCGATTAGGTCGTTATCAGTCGATATATCAGCTTATACTATCACAAAATAACAGGGCCTCTGATCCTCGGTCGTAAAAAAACACATTAAATGCACAAAATGATGTACTTGCGCGGTTTTAAAAAAAAAACTTCGCGCTCATTTACGAGTGAACTAGAAACAAATTAATGAAAAGTTTAATTAAAACACTAGAGCTAGACTTAAAACAAAGGTTCTTACCTAAGTTTATAGACAAAGATGTAGTAGACGAAACAAACTCGTAACGATGGCCCACTGACTCACTGGCCGCAACACGCGTGCGGTTCGCCACAGTACGTAACCATCAATGAACATTGACACTACAGTCGAGTGAGCCGATAACAACAATATCGACGACCTAGGAACTAAATCGATCGGTTGCTATCTCGGTTGATATTTGGACAACAATATTAAAATAATTTGGCCGAAATATTTTTTTTGACAATGTCGGACATTTTTCACTTTTAAGGTTATCATAGAGTTGTTTAAAATCCCAACTAATATTATAAATGCGAAAGTAACTCTGTCTGTCTGTCTGTCTGTCTGTCTGTCTGTTACGCTTTCCCGCTTAAACCTCGCAACCGATTTTGATGAAATTTGGCATAGAGATAGTTTGAGTCCCGGGAAAGAACATAGGATAGTTTTTATCCCGGTTTTTGAAACAGGGACGCGCGCGATAAAGTTTTTCTGTGACAGACAAAATTCCACGCGGGCGAAGCCGCGGGCGGAAAGCTAGTAAAAAATAAAAAACATTTTTCGAAGTTTGTTATCGAATGACCAGCAACACCAGAATTTAATCTTGGAATTAGAAAAAAAAAACACAAAAACATCTAATTTTCACTTACCATAGTAATATTATTTCAATTCAGATGCTGTAGTATTTTACCGTATTTTTTCCTTACTTATTACGAGTATAAGTTCATAATAACATTATTTTTTAAACCAGTACTTTAATAAGTAGAGCGTTGTCCCGATTGATCGAAATGATTTGAATTTTCCCAGAAATACTCTTTCTTATTCACTTCAAATAAAAAAAAATACACTAGGATGTATAAAAGTCCCCACTTCTACCTAACACAATGTAAATTTCACACATAGTTTCACTTTATATTTATAACATTTCATGTTTTCGTAACAGTGGAATAAAATTAGTAATATTTATACATCCATAGATAAACTATGGTACAATAATTAAAACATATTACTCACTTAAAATTGTGATACGCTATCAGTCAAATGGAATTACGAAAATAAAACTCAAACTTTTTCTAAATAACCCACCACCACTCCACTCGTATCAAAAATTGACAAAATGGGATGTTTAAGCAAAAATTAAGTCAGTCGTTTCTGTAGTCGTGATATCAATGTTAACAGCTGTACCTCTAGTGACTAGTGATAATATGTCGTCACTGTGACGTCACTCGGTGGTCAGTCGTCAGCTACTACAATCGCTGATTTTCAAGTTAATTAGATCGCGTCAGCAGATAAGGTTTCATGATTAGAAGATTGATGATAGGAAGTGATATTTTATGTTAAATTAATTTCAAGTAGTTTAGTTATTGAGCATTGACAAGTTGGTAAAACCCAGTTTTTGTAATCTGTAGGTATTTAAAATAACTAATTGACCAAAGGCTAAATATTAACAAAATGTAACATAATAGTTAAAATTTGTACTAAATGTCAAGGTAATCGTTAGCCCTAAAACCCAGTTTTTTTAGTCGTAGTTGACGTAGCCTAAATTGATTTTCAAACGAATTAACCTCTTGATACTTATAGTCATATTTGATTAACAGAATATTATTTTACACATTACTAACTACATTTATAATTAAAAGAAAAGATTACCTTGTGGTTCTGCAAGGTCAACTGTGCTAGGGAGTTCAAATACCGCAAGGAGCTATTGGTTAGTGTGATGAGCATTTAAAGTTTAAACTGTTAAACTAGGCGAGAAGTAAAATGAGCGAAAAAAGGTTCGAGACACCTAAAGTGGCCAAAAAGCTGACAACACCACCTTATTCCAATGTAACAAAGACGCAGACTTTTTGGCTACTTTGGGTGTATCGGACTATTGGACGTTGACTGTACCCACACGAGTACGTATTTTGCTTATTATAATGTATCTAAGTGCCAATGTTTATGTGTTTGCATTATCTAGTCGGCTAGGCAATTGGTGTCAAAGTTGGAACAATTTACGTAAAATGATTGTATTTGAAGTAAACAAATTAATACACTAATTACATTATTAAAAGGCGGCATCTTATAAAAACGTCATAATATTTAAGTAATATTGTAAATAGTTTTGTCTGTGTTTTGATTTACAAATACAAGAGCCGTTGAGCACATGTTTGATGAATATTATTTAATTGCCAATCAATATTAACTAATGTGCAGAGAATTCATAATATACAGACAATTTGACATTGCAACTATTTGACTAGCTAATAATTAAAGTGGTACAAATTCATATTAAAAATACATCGCAAAATCACTTACTGCACATACTAAGTCACAACTTCAATCAGCTACTTAATGTCTCAAAATACTAAAATTAATATATTACAAACGAATCAATCAACTATACTAGCAAGTAATATCAGTAATATCTTACAGACAAGTTTTCATAACGCTTAATGGAAAATAATAAAATACCTATTTGATTAATTAAACCATCAAAGCACCTTGAGTAAGATTCATGATTGTTTAATAATTCTCGAAGATCAAAGGCACTTTGAAATCGGTCAAGTGCGACACTCAAGTTAAATTAAGGTTTTTGAACCGTTATATTTTAACCGATACAAGAACGAAACACATTGACGTCTTATCGGAAAAATTTCCCAAGTATTAGGTATTTGGTGTGTCTGTTAAATGCCAAAAAATGTTAATTTTGGATCGCTGACGTAGTTACTTACCGGAGTCATTGTAGGTTTTTAGTTCACAATGTAAATTGCATGTCATTGACTCAATTTTATTTATTTATTTACACTTTATTCCAAAACATAGGTAAAATAAAAGTAACCATGCTCTACCAGGTTAGTGAAGTGCGGGAATATTTTAAGATCTGAGTAACAGGATGAGATATTGAATTTCTATTTCAGTGCAATACATTTCCACACAATGACCTTGAAGAACACTGCATTAATCGCAAATAGAAGGTATTATTCCATGCACGTTTGGTTTTCTAATTGCACTTTACTAGAGTCGTTTAAATTCTCATTTACTTGCACATTGCTATCTGGCTACTGGCATTACACTAAAGTTGTACAGTGTTTGACAACCACGAAGGAACACTTACAAGTATTAGCAACACATGCCAAGACATGCCGAGTGAGTTCATAAGTCAATGGTTAATGTAGAGCCAAGTTTTTGCCCAAATATTTTTCAACCCAAATGTTTCACTCATAAAATGTTCACATGCAAAATACTAAGACTGAGTTACACCACCTTAATTTAACCGTAATACTAACAATAACCGGTGCTTTTTGTATAGAGTTTGACAGATTTTTGACGTTTGTAAAGTGAAAGTAAGATCGTGCAACTCACCCTAAAACTTTAAAAATTACATTTTGTTTAAAAGATACCATACTAAAATGTGTAATGTCTGTTGATAAAATATATAATCCTATACGAATATAAAGTAACAAGAGACAAAACCAAGAATTAAGCTAGTTATTTGTATTACTACTCCTGATTCTTCCCATTACCTTGATCGTTTTGAAACGAATGGAATTAAAATTAAAAATTTTAAGCATAGCGCGTACTAGGAAGTCATTGAATATTTGAAAGATCTGTGGTTACAAACAATAACCTTCTTAGAAATCCGAACTTGGCAACACCACTACAATTTTCCGAATGCGATATTAGTGAGCTCGCTACAAAATTCAATTAGTCTTATCCATCTTAGTGAAGCAAAAGAAAAACAAAATGTCGCGATAATTTTAATGAGTGGTAAACATTGTGTACTTCGATAATAACCCTAGCACCTTAGGTAGTAAATAGATTCATTTAATACATTTTGCAATCTACAGTTTTATTTTTAATGCATTTCTTAAACGTTTTGTAACGTAATATTTTTCCTCAGAATTAACATCCTAGGAGAAAATTACAAACAATATTTTTATTGCATAGATTAATAGAAGTTTTTCATTGAGGAAAAACCTCCATTTTTTATTAATTAATTGTTGTCTTTTTAATAAAATTACAAATTTGCAATAAGTAACAAACGCAAGCACACTATAATATTTCAGTAATCCCTCCATCTTTCCTACTTGAAAGCAGTTCACCAACAAGTGCACAATTTAATTAAATTGTATTGAAAAACACGGCAAAATAAGACTGCGCTAAGAAGAAACTAACATTAATTTATTTTATTTTAAGCTTGAGTTGCAGTTGAGTCCTAGAGTTCCAACGCAGACAAATACCTTAGCTCTACGGCTTCGGATTACTGGACTTAATTTTTACTAAAGTCGTTTCATTTTTAAGTAATGAAGTAAAACGACAGGTTACAAATTGAGCACTTTCACTACATATTTATTTAATTAGTGAACGTTCACCGGGAAAATGGCGGTCATAATAGTAAATTTTGCTTATTTTGGATTTTATTGCTTTTTATTTATTAGAAAATGTGCGTAAAAGATTTTGGGATAATATTATCACAGAATATATTCGTGTTTTTGAAGACTTAGGCAGGTAATATTTAGCAGAATTTTTTCACGTCTCCAAAACGTCAATCTCCTTTAATTTTGCCCCCCTCCTTCTTATTAATAGACAATTAACATGGAATACATATTATAAGAAAAATATTATAACTACCCTAAAATTGTTATAATGTTTTTAGGTTTTATATGAATGCCTTATGCAATGATATAACGTCATACTTCCATTTATCTTTACCGCAATCCAATATCACTGCTTTACGTGATAGATGCGTGGAAGAAATCGTAAATTTAAATAGATATCTATCAGATCAGACTATCAGGTGTATTTCTTCAAAATCTTTAGGTAAGATATGTTCCGATTAGATCGGAGCATACTATTTTTTCTAGCTCTATGGAAATCCTTGGGGGTGGCCTTTTTCCAGCTGTGAACGTCATTTGTCTGAAACGACGACGACGACGACACTATATTTTCTATGCTTGTCGACAAATTAACAGCTTCAATTTCGTGACAAAAGAACGCGATCATGAGGTTAATTCTCAATGTAAAATAATTTAATGTAACAAATCTTTCTTTCTTTCTTTCCATGAATGTTATTTGGAAACTCTCGTTTGCTTATAGTCCACAAGTGCAGTAGTCCAAATATTATTATACCACTCTTTAATAGATAGTTCTTTGGACATTCCATTGGTATTACAAATTAAACACGATTATTTCGAGTGCGAGTTAGTAATGCTTACTTTGATGATAAGGTGGTTAACATTCGGGTGTAGCGTGCACATTGTTTTAAAGATATCGAGAAAATGTGTGTTTTTCTTCTTTATGCAATCCTTCGTCATATCACCAATCAACCATCATAAATCTACTTATCTGAATTAATTCAAGGTGAATTACTATCTGCGAGCTGTTTTCATCGGATTGTGCACCTGATGGTTTTTTCTATTTTTGAGTACATCTATCTCCTTTTACTAACTAAAGAAACATAGAGAGGTCTGTGTTTAGTAAACCAGTTGAACAGAATTGCCGCCATTCCCGACGGACATCAAACCTACGTCTTTGACAAACTGTACAATCGGACCGATAAGCCGTAGGAATCGTCATACGGTAACCAGCAAAGGTATGTTCAGTGTAAACTGTATTCTATTAGACAGTCCGTAGCACTAGTTTCAAGTGATGATACAATCTATTGGTTTTGATTCACATGAATTTGCGAATGAGTTAGCAAAGCAAAGCTGCAAATCTGAAGAACTGTCAAATGCTTAAATTAATTAGCGTAGACAACTCATTGAAATGATAACGGACTTTCTAAAGCGATTGTAGTATTGGATTAGGTACAATCAGCATCGAATAATTCGTCACACCCAAATTGCCAAAAAGTTCGCAACACGTTATTTTTACAACTGGAATATGGTTGTGTTTTCAACTTTTTGGCCACTGTGACACCCGTCACGGCCTATTTGACGCTGACTGTACCTATAACGTGGACTGTAAAATTTTTAATCTTTCAGAAGTCTATTCTATTTACAAAGGAGACATAATAAGAAAAACCTAAATTTGAGTTTCTTAATGCTTAAATCATCAGCCCAGATCGATTCTACTTAACAAAGACAAACTGTGGCAATCCGGGCCATTTTCCATAGGGGAGCGTCTATCGTCTTACAGTAACTAAGAAAGGGCTGTGCCCGGTGACAACAGTCGAATTAACGAGCGCCCTGCTCCAGTTGAAATTTACATGGGTATGCATGTTGCGCCGCCAGATAGCGGTGTACTGCGGCCCGATTTACTGGCTCGAATAGTTTCAGAACTGCGCGACGGGTGCAAGGCACTGTAATTAAAGAAGAACAGAATGAACTGTGGCCTAAGTTGTGGAATTGTGTGCGCGCTTTTCTGACTAGTAAATAGCCTGTGTGCATGCATACAATGAGCTGGAGCATTCGATTCAAATGTCTTTAATAAAGAGGTGATCCCTGTTTCCAATGGTCATTACTGGCTATAATAGTTTCAGAACTGCACGACGGGTGCAAGGTACTGTAATAATAGAAGAACAAAATGAACTGTGGCCTAAAGTTGTGGAATTGTATCCGCGCTTTGTGTATAAACTAAGTATAAGTAAACAATAGTAATAGTAATTTTAAGTAAATGATGCAATGTCTTGATATCTGTATCTAAATAATCCTTTTGGTGCAGTCCGTTAAAAAGTAACTTGAGAGTAAGGTAAAAAGTCCTTTTCCCTGTCACGCTTAACTTAACTAACTCCATTTTTTTAGTTTCCTCCATTTCAGAAAACTATTATTAAATTTGCGTCATGTTTATTCTTTTACAAGATAAAAAAATAAATAAATTGTTCTTGTCAATTCTAGTTCCAGATAAAAGAGTCAGTTTATCAAACATGTTCAAAGAAAACCGTTTGTCCTTTCAATAAAACGAATAACATAAAAGAATAATATCACTAGAAGATTAATTCCTAAATATTGCTACAACAGATAGGTATTATCCTTAAATCTACTGATTCCGTTTATCAATATCTTTAAACGTATGATGGTTTCAATTTGTCTTTCTTGTCACTAAATGATGATAAAGTAAGCCATTCTTCGTATTTATTTTTAGTTTCCGAACTAACAACACTTCTTGCGTGTCAAATGTAAAGCGCTTTTTAAAACCCTGTTTGCAGAAAATAATTATTAATGACTTTTGTTGACCGACGATCTGGTGAGCAGAACCTAGATGTGAGTAGCGCAGGACTGATCGTCGTGGAAGTCCTTGGGAACTAGGCCTTTGTCGACCCAGTGGACGTCGTTTGGCTTTTTTTTTATGTGACAGGAGGCAAACGAGCAGACGGATCACCTGATGGTAAGTGATTACCGTCGCCCATAGACACCCGCAGACCCAGGGGCGTTACAGATGCGTTGCCGGCCTTTAAGGTGAAGATACGCTCTCCTCTTGAAAGCTTGCAGGTCGTATCCGTCCGGAAACACCGCAGACGACAGTCCATTCCACAGTTTGGTTGTACGGGGCAGGAAGTTTCTAGAGAAACGTACTGTTGTGGACTGCCAACCATCTAAGTGATGGGGGTGGAAGTGCTGTCGGGTAGATCGGTAGAAAAGTGGCTAAAACGTAAATGACTTTTATTGTATAATAGACAATACATTTGAAATGGCGTAAAATATAAAACATTCCATTTGTTTTAAATACCGTACATTCATCTCCATACCAGCTGATTTTAGTATAATGGTATTACATCATGTATAGAGTTGATAAAATCATTGCGCTATGGGAACATAAATGCCGTTGTCAAGGACGTTCTCTTTGTCAATTAATTGTTTCATTGCCACCGTTCTATTGTACAGCAAAGTACGTTTTATTTTGTACCATGATAACGTGACGTATCAGGTGGCATGCAGTGCATTGTCATCAAGCGAGTTGTCGTCTGGACAACTCGCTTTGGAATCGATGGCGTCTTGAAATAAATACGGTGGCTTACACGAGAATACCTGCTTAGTTAATTTAATGTAATGTTAGTTATTTCCACGAATAGCATAAAAACAATAGAACTGGATATTCCATATACCTAAAAACTATAACAATAAAAAACAATCTAATACCAGTCAGTGTAATCAGTGTACCATGAGTGTACCCACTTGACGTTTAAATCATTTACCTACAGCTAAGCCACTGAGCCAATTTAGTTATAAGAATTTTGGTATGTTGGCAGATATTTGGTCGCAAAAATGAATCTTAAAGGGGCCGAAATAAGGGGTGAAACTTTGTAATAGACACTGCATCAATTTTCAAATTAAGAGACCTGAAAACAAATATAAATGCTTTTGATAAGGGATCTAGTAATTAGAAAAGTGCGACAGACAGAAAACTCAAACGAAGTCGCGGATAATGCTAGTGTAATTACATTATTTTTGTAACCGCCGCTTCATTATTGCTTGCGAGTAGTTACCTAGTTACAAGTTAATTCCGCGAACTTCATACTTCGAAGGAATATTATGTTACATCACTTTAGAGTTTGAAGACTGTAGTGAACTGGGATGCCTATCAAATTGACTAACTTAGGAACATAGTAACACAGATTACTAAGATATTACTTTTTCTCTATAGGATCTAGTTGGCTTAACAAAGTAATTAGTAGCTTAGTAATGTTTTCAACTGGGTCAAAAAAACCGACTGTGTCACTCATCAGTAGGCAGATTATTTTTTATTGAAACCTATTACATTATCATTACATTAAGCCTATGCGCAGACCATCGATTTTTCGTCGGCCGGTAGTTTAGTCGGGCAGTTGATCAGTATGGGCATGTATGGGAGTGCGCACATTACATCGATTTGATTTGGCCGATTCTTTACAATTTTAAATCGATCGGGAACAACTATCGGCCAACTAAAAATCGATGGTCTGCGCCTAGTCTAAATTTTATGGTTTCACATTATACAATACATATAATATTATGGCCCACCAGTAAGTAATACCTATAGCCTGCTGCATGGTAATCAGTTCATACCTTTTACCTAAAAGTACAGCTAAAATGATTATAAATCATGCATTATACCCTATTAGTTTCAAGCATTAATGTCACAATGTGACATCTAGTTTCATTGGAAACATTCCCAAAACCCGTTCAAAGCTGTTCTGCAACTACTTAGGCATTAGAGTCCAACCTCCTGTCACATGCGCAGACGACGCGAAAAAACAAACGCATCCGACGCAAAAGAAATAAGGACCGAATCACATTTAACCGTCAGCGCATTAAAAGGACGAGCTCGTCGCCAAAGCTCAAAAAGATCAGCCAGCTTACTACAAAAAGTACAGTGATGAACTGCACAACTTCATATGACTAGATGCTGCGGATTTAATTCTAAAAAATCTGTTAGTTATTAGAAATCACCCTGAAATTGAAGTTTTTAATAAAGAGGAAAATAATAACTGCTCTCAGACACATTCAATGTACGAGATGAGAAACCATTTTCCCGTCTCGTGTCTGACAAAAGACTCGAATACATAGATGTATACTTAGGTACTTACATGAATAAAGGTAGTTGACAACTCAAGTGTTATGAACGCCAAATAGAGCACGAATAAATACTTCAAACCAGACTAGTGAACTCAAGAAGAACTTTGAAGACACTAACCTTTCTTTTCCTTGGCCAGCCGCCACGGTATGTGATTAAATCTACCGATACGCTATAAATGACAACAAAACCTAATTATGAAAGTCTATGCAAAATCAAAGAACGGCAAGATGATAGCTTTCAATAAAAGTAGTTATATTCAGTAAAAGTGATTTCCAGGAAAGAAAAGCCCATTTGTGTTGGGGGAAGTTTCAAGACAGACAAAGATTCAAGCTAGAACCACTGACCTTTCTGTTCTCGCTTGGCTACCCGCCACGGAATGTTGCTAAATCTTCCGAGACGCTATAGGAAATGTTCTCTTTATCTTACACCATCCCGTTTCCGAAGCCGTACCTTCCGCAAGCCGTTCCGCCTGAGAACTGCACACCGGAACAGAAGGGGATTTATTTAGAATAAAACATGGCTACATTTGTATGTGCACTTTTAAAGCATTTGCACACGATTATCTCAATTGAAATGAAAATATAAGCTAGCGCGTGGCAGGGGTCTCGGTATTATTTATAACTGACATTACTCGGGAGTTGCTCTTTAAAATATTGCGTTCGGTGGAGCTTTATTACGTGAAAAATTTGGGTTTATATTTAAAGCGTTTAATACTCGACAAGCTTTTCGACTCTTAACATAGTGAGTGCAGCAGACTGTTCATATTGGGATAGTTAATTTGTTGAATTTTTTACTATTAATTCCGATGACCCAAGTGGTAATTATTGGTCTTTTTACTCGTACTCGAAAACAAAAGCCTAACATTTGAGATATTCGTCATTTGTAAATCAACTAAATCCTTTGTCATAGCTTTGTAGCTAAACAAAACAGGAAAACTCACGATCAATCATGCAACACATAATATACTTAAATAAACCTCTATCAAAAATTAGCACGGCTACTGCTCTCTGTTACCATGACTTCAAACTTCATTGCAACATACTTATCTCCATAACATTATGACGTAAGAGCTGCTCGACGTCCCAGGTCGTCGACCCCAACCATCTTTTTACTCGAATCCGCATCGCATTGTTTTAAGAGATAGGCCGAGCTCGCATCAATCACCAGCTGCAAATTGCACATGGCCCTCGGAATGCGTCCTGTGCCATTTGCCCCGGGCCAGGATTAGGAGGCATTAGTTGAATCGAATTCCCCGCTAAGCGCTCTGCGGGGCTATGTGTTTCGGTATCCACCGCATTCTAATGCACTGATCGCTTGACGATACGAATGCACGGCCTGCTTTACATTCGGTATATTGACTGAGATTCTTAATTTGCCTGAGATTCCTAAGTGTATGATCATAGCGACGCCGCGACGCGACGATTAACTTGACGTAACTGAAAAAAAGAAATTGACAGTATTGCTTGCAAACCAATTTTACTTTGCAGTCAAAAGACATTTTAAACCTATACGTTTGAACTTAACAGTAAAGCACCATGTTCCAAAAACTATTATGAAATAGTAAAATAAAATAAAAATTAGCTCCGGCGATTTTGAGAATCTATAATATTTTTGGACTCCATGGTGCCGTAATGGCCATGACATATTTTTTAGCAATTTCGCAGTAAATGTACCGATATAAGACCGATATATTTATTTTAAAATATGTTACATTTGCAGGGATTTTATTATTGCTCAGTTATCGAGTCGTATTTATCTAATTCTCCTAATTCTGATGGTTCGAGGACATGAACATTTTATCGAGCAGCAAGATTCGCTTAATTTAAGTTCGCCAATTCACGCTTCCTGAATCGGTCGGCGATAAATTGGTTACTTTCGTCTCGATTTTAACGATTTTGCGTCAGATTCTAATCGGAGCGAGAGATCGCGAGGGTCACGATCGAAATATTTATAGTTTAACTTAAGAAATAACAGAATACGTCAGCAGATTACCTACCTAATTTTACTGTTTATATTATTGTGAGATAAGTATTATTGAAAAATTAATTAAAGAAACTTTGGACCCAAATTTTAATACCAACATAAATAGGAAATAAGTAACATGTTTTTTGTATAGTAACTAATATTTTATCAGGATCCGGCTTCCATCGGACGTCATGATAAGGGTATGATAACACTAAGTATTTATTTTGGTCAACTCCAGAAAAAATAATACTGAATTGAACATCGAAGTACGGAACTAAAAAAGAACTAATATATTTTTAATGTTGCAGTTAAGTTACTAACTTCATTTCAATGTCCTCAATTTCATCATTACTATAACTTAGGAGAGAAACAAAAAAGTGAAATCATTTGGAGGATTATCCCACGCTATTATTCTTGGGTATTTCTATCGTTTTTCTATGACTTTTTCATAATCTTAATGTTCATTACGCCCACAGTATGAGGTAAGCTACTCGTCCATGTCTATTACTTCATAATAACTTTGCTTCTGCTTGATACAAATCGGGCTCCTAAAATTGAACATAAAGCATATTATATCAGAAGTTCGACAACTTTACTTTTTATAGACAAAATTTGACAATAATAATAATCTTTAGTAAAAACTCCATGGAAGTAAGTGAGAAGTCCAGATGTTTTTTAATAAATTTTAATGTGTTTACTAATCAAGAATTTAAAATTGTCATTCTTAAGTTAGTTACTTATAAATCTCAATAACACATGTTTTATATTTTAAAATAAATACGGTCCACACAAAGACGGTCAAGGTTTATCTTTGTAGATAAAATTTTGTTGTTTGAGCATTTTTACGAGTATTTAATAAAGAAAACATAAGATAAGAAATGAAAAACAATTAAATCCAGTTTTCATAATTTCAATTGTTTACTATAAACAACATGATAACCGTACACTTAGAAAAAAAAACTTTAAATGCAGACGTATACGGAACAATTTTTAGTCTTTTGAGGCGCTTTTCACTCCCATTGACGGGCAGACAGGTGCGTTGTAGAACTTGTTCAAAGACGAACTTTGCAGACGAGAGATGTCTGCGCTCCACACTTTTTGCTTACTTGTTCGTCTGCTATTAAAATTTTACCACTCATTTACCACTGGGAATTGCCCATGCGTTCTTTTCCACTTAGTAATAAATTGTTTCTTGGAAATCGTACACGATTACTTATTTTTTGTTCGCTATATTTTCTAAGAAATAAAAGTAGCTACATTTGTGTGACACATTACGACTTATATTAGCTTCAATAAAATGGGCGATTTGACTGAATACAATTAAATTGTGCATTTAACACATTTTGAACTATAATTATTATTGAAGTTCCTACGTAATAATTTGTAGATAATAATATCACTTTTTAAATATTAAGTTGATATTTTAAGCCTAACTGGCTTCAAAATGTAGACTCATGGACCGTGAAGTAGATATTTATTTACTGACACATAAAAAATGGTAATTTTATCAATGACAAACCTAATAGAAATTGACGTGATAATCCCTAGGTATAAATTTATCTAGTTCACTTCCGTAAGTAGAATTAGGGACCTCAATAATCGAATTCGACAACAAAATATATACGTAGGCTCCTTGCCCCAGATTGATTAGCATTTTAAACATCAGCTTATCTGAAAAGAGATTTATTACTTCGTGCTATCTGATTAACACTACTATTGATCGCAGGACGGACAGACAAATATTTGTGTGTTTATATAAGAGCCAGCTGTTTGTTTTGGTATCCGATCGTTTTATCAACACCTTCATAACTATCAATATGAATGATAATGTTGTGTAACGTGATCTTGTGTTATAAATAATAAATAAATAAATAAATAAATCTTTATTTTACTCACACAAAAAATCGA
Organism: Ostrinia nubilalis; assembly: GCF_963855985.1. Lineage (NCBI taxonomy): Eukaryota > Metazoa > Arthropoda > Insecta > Lepidoptera > Crambidae > Ostrinia > Ostrinia nubilalis. The sequence continues at coordinate 8,406,666 of NC_087088.1, read as the reverse complement.
ACAGAATTACATAGAGAATGTATAAGATACGTTTGATGTTCATTCTTGTGTGAGTCTGATGCCTATGCTAGGTATTTAGTATACCTGTATTACAGGTCATCAGGCTCCCACCACCTCAGGTCACTAATAAGCTTTAATTTATTACACTTTAATATTAACTTACTCGTATCAGAATTACAAGAAATACAAGAAATATGTGTGTGTGTGTGTGTGTGTGTGTGTGTGTGTGTGTGTGTGTGTGTTATAGGATATAAATAAAATTATTATTACGAAGTGAAATCATTTCTTTGAACAACTATTTGGTTAGAGTTCAATAATCTTAAAAAACTTAAAAAGAAATAAGTACGATTTTTTAAACATGGACGGACAAGAATGTTTACGATTTTTATTACCCTTTACCCTTAAAAGATCCAAAGGAAGAAGGACAGTGAAGAAGAATCTATTTCAAGTACCTACCCACATGTTTTTATATTCCTGTCTCTTAACAACCATAACTAAACTAAAGAATGCATATTTAAAATTGTCATATAACTCTCACTAAAAATTAAATGAAGTAAATAATTTTATTTTAATAATGTATTACTCTGTAGATTAAAAAGGATGAATTCATATCCGTATTAATACTAATGAGCAGTTAGATTGCTATTCATTTGCCTACAAACGAATATTAGATAATATTTTTAAAGTGAAGTGAAGATCAAAGTAATAGGTGTGGTCAAGTGTGGTGTAATCAAAGCATTTCAATAAATATACGAGAATATTAAACTTACAAACGGTAATTTTTTTCGTCAAGTTTGTTGTAATTCAAGTTTATTTAATTGGATTTGAATGAGGATGCTTCTTCGTAGACTACAATTTACTGCAGAGGAGAATCTCCTTCGGATTTTAGTGCTGTCAGCTGCATAGCTCACTCGAGTGATTAGTGCGACTGTACACTGTAGTTAACTGCTTAGGACGCGTTTGGAAACGTACTCTGGTTGGCGCGAGGAATCTTACAAACGGAGTGATAGTTAAAATTAACGTTTTATATAGTTCTTGCAACTCACGAAGGCGAGTGAGCTTTACTTGTGTGTGTACGTGTATGTGACACACAACCATAGTGTAATGTCTATCAAAACTTGTGAAAAACGATCAGTAGAAAGCCACCACAAATGTAAAGCTCACTTGCCTTCGTGAATTGCAACATCTATATTGATAATCGTTATTGATGATAAATATAGAACAGATTTGACTTTGATGTAGCGTTCCAAAATATGATCTAGTCTCTCGATGTGTCCAACGAAACGCGTTATTCTGTGAGACAGAATCTCTCAGTGTTTTTTGTTAATTGCAAAAAGTTCATCGGTCTTGTTTGTAATAAAAATCTAAGCTAAACTAACCCGACCTTAGTCTAACCTAATGAGGAAATTGGGTGAATGGATTATACCTACTTTTAAATATTAGTCATAGTAAAGATAAAAAATGTCAGTTTCGTAAATTACATATTGCGTACCTACCTACATTATTTATCGTAACATTGAAAACGATAAAAATATTTCAAATAGTTGTTTTATCTTTGGCTTATAATCTGAATTTCATAAGGCTCAAGGTCGTCGATAAGCCTATTTTTTACATAACTGAAACGCAATGTGTTTTTATTATTGAAATTATTTTATTTATCACTTTCATTCCGATATCTCGTTAGTCGTGTCCAAAATGGTGTATGACAGTGTAAATTACAGTAAAGTTATATCCGATGTGGTTACATTGATACTCTCAGTGATTATTAATTTTACTTTATTTCAATTGTACCTGTACCTAAAACACAATGTTTCCAACATAAGTGACAAATAAAACCAATGACTCAAAAGTACGTAGTTTTGTAACTTTTTTACCATACTCCGTATCCGAAAGCGCCTCCTGTAGTGTTACTAGTAACAAGGCCAATAATTGTAGATCAATGAATGGGTTAGGACCAAGAATCGCTGACACGTCCCGTAGAGGGGGAAGGGGGAAGGGTAACATGCATTGTTGACACACTCCTGCCAACTTGTATATGCAAAGATGTTTACAACATAACTTGGGCTGGACTTAAATTATTTATGTGGTAAGAAACTAGCCTCTATTTCTCTACGAGTATTTTGGGAATATTCACGGTTGTATTATTTCGGTTATTACGTGTTTAGAGACGCTTAAAAAATACATTATCAAAAAATTCTTCTAATAATAAATAGACAGACCTTAAATATTACTTCGCTAAAAAGAGAGCTACTTACGAGTAATACTTGTATTATTAGAAATAACACCAGCAACCTAAAATCATATAAGGCATTTTATTTAAATGTTAACCCTAACAGATTCATCACTTAAGAATACGTGAATATTAAAAAAGTTTAAAACAACAAAAGTTTGGCCCTTGTATATTTTTATACTGGTTTATTGTAGCCACCTGTGTATTGCAAAACTTCTTTTGCGGTACGGTGAACAAAAGAAGCGGTAATAACTCCCCTAGCGCAACCACTGGCCAAAGTACGGGCAGAAGTACGGACAACAGAAAAGGCAGTCTGCGTTCTTGAGTGGGCAGGCCATTGATAGCCAAGAAGGTGTGCAGTTTTGGAACTTTTAAAATAGAAACTTTGCTGACGCTACTGCGGTGTCCTGTGAAAGAAAAAAGTGTATTATACAACCTTGGAAATGTATTCTTGCAGATAGGAGTCCGGGTTTGTAATTTAAATCTTATTTTATTTACTACGTAGATTTTCGGCATTATGGAAATTTTCCTAGAGCATCTAACAAAGAACTATGAACTAGGTACAGTCATTTTCAGGATGGGATTTATAATGTTAACCACTAAGGCTGGGTTGCAACTTTAACAAACATCATCTTACTTTAACTATAACAAACGTTAAAAATCTGTCAAACTCCATACAAAAACAACGGTTATCGTCATATTTACGGTTAAAGTTAGGTGGTGCAAATCAGCTTAAAAGTTTCTACATTTCTAATTTCTAGTAAAAAAAATATTATCCTACTAATACCAACTTATTATTATTCTGTGCTAATACCTACTGAATATGCTATTTTATGACCTTTCATATTTTGAAGCGGATTTCCAGAGCATTTTATTATGTTGGTGTTAAATACATACAACATGCGTACATAATGTCTTTGTTCTGAACGTGACGTTCTTTAACTGAAAAATTGAACTTTGAATGGGTTCATAGCAAACAATGGCTCGTATAACTTAATACTCGTAGAAAGTAGAGTCGTCAACATATTACATTTATTTTAGTTACAAAATAGCATAGAATTGAGATGCAAAAAAAAATCAATAGCATATTATATCAAAACTGTAGATAAAAATATTAATTTCTCAAATATTATTTTAGTATGAAATATTGTTATTGTAAGATTTACTTTTTATTTAGTTTTCTTTTTATACATAATACCAACTTTCCCATTAGTTGCTCTACTTAACACCTTAAAATATTTTAAATTAATATTAATTTACATAATACAACACTTCTTATTTCATTAAAACATGGTCCCATATCGAATCAATAAATTGAAATACGCAAGTGACATAATATTATTCTATTTTTCTACACTCAACCCTAACGTGTTCTTTTAAAAATCAAACCCACAATATGCTAGAAATCCATTTTATTTGCAAGCAATAAACCGACGCTCCGGTCTTTTCATTTCCGATACACATTGACATGTTCCATACTAGCCGATACTTTTATTACTTTTCAATACTAAACTGAGTATAACTCAAATAAACCACGTAACGAGTATCTCGTAAGTACTTGTAAGTTCTTTCTAGTGCCAGTAATATAGCGTGTAGGAAGTCAATACTTAGGGTGAGCAAGTTTTTTATTTCAGGTAAGACACTATCCCGCCATTTTGTACCATTTTAATAACAAAAACAATAAAGATCTTTCTTTAGATCAACTAAAACAATTTGTAATCTAATAGATTCTTAGCTGCTAATTTACGCTACTGCTTTCAATGTTAGAAACCACTGAACAGTATGTTAGTACTTAAGAGTACTTACCAAATACATCTTCTCTATAAAAATGAGAGCCATCATTGATTAATTATTTCTCTTCTAAGCCATGATTTTATCGGATTAAAAAACTAAAAAAAATAAAATTATTGAAGTTGTCCCTAAATACACCGACTTTGTGGTAACAACGTACTTATTGCGTAATAAAAGTATGGGAATCCAGAGTGCACTCCGCCTGGCTCGTCTTAACATGAAACGGATCGTCCCAGCTACTTCGTCCCACTATACTGTCCCACTATCACACGCAACCTTTGTTGAGAGTTGTAGACAAAAGTGTTCTGCCGCTTGCATATTAAGAACTAGTTTATTTTAACTTAGATGGCTTATTATGTAAACACTAGCTTTTGCCCGCGGCTCCACCCGCGTTAAATTTAGTTTGTCATGGATCGTAATAAATTATATCCTACATGTTATTCTGGGTTTTAAATAATAATACTGTACAAAATCCGTTTATTAGTTTTTGCGTGAAAGAGTAACAAACGTCCAGACATCCAGACATCCATACAAACTTTCGCATTTATAATATTAGTAGGATATTTTATGTAGTTTAATTATTATGAAAGATAGACGTCTGTCTTTTGTGACTTTACGACCGCCATAAGCATTTTACATGGCTCAACAGCTTTTATACCCCATGCACAAAGGTATTTATTTCTTTTTGGATATGTACCTCTAGATTTCCGATAATTATGTAGATTAGTCTACAATTTCCTGAGTATTTTGGGCTAAGTGCGTACGCTAAAACAATAACCGTGTACCTCTACGCTCAAGTTCAGCTAATCGACTATACCTTCAAGCCAGTTGTCAACGTTAATAATGTACGGACTAAAAGGAGATTCAGGTACACGCTTGGTTAATCTAGAAGCTTGGCCACTGTTCAATGTGTATAGAGAACACCTGGGAATATAGGCGAATAGAGTTGAATATCTGCAAACGGACGGAAAATTAAAACTTCATTCATGGTCAGTTCACACTGCTGATCAGTTGAACTGACGTAAGTACGCCCTTAAAAACTGACAGTGTACAATTTCAACTTAATATTTGGCACACACGGTTTTTAGGATCCACGTCTAACCATGTGTGTCCAGCTTAAGCACTATGATATGAATGATCAACTGCTGTACAAGAGTCAAGAATCCAAGTAATAATGTAAGTACAGTCAAGACAACAATTATATGAGATAGTATAGCTTTAATGATGTTTTGTCTTGCACCGCTTCTTCTCATTACTGACCCAAAGCAGTAGGGGTATAAATAGTAAAAAAAATAGGTTAAGTTGTATTTTAAAATTATACTCATAAATTTTTATTCCACGGGACGCGGACGTTATCGTTAAAATAACTAGATGTTGATGGGACTACCCACTAGTACTTGGTAGTTGAAAGGAAGCTCGTATCTGTAGTAGGTAAAATAAAATTATGTGATCAAATTACTCCTACAATTTAAAGGGGAAGCCATTAATTTGGATTAAGCGGTTACATTTGTTTCAGGGATACATAATCCGAATTTCAATAAGTACATACCAATTGCTCGGCTAAAATAGAACAGCCAGAACACTGGCAACTTATTATGACAGAAATTCAACATATGCGCTTTGCATTGTAAAGGGGTATATGTTGATTGCCTAGATCTACACATTCTCCTATCTTAAAGTAGTCAACCGTAACTCATGAAAAGATTCACAGCTAGGTCTTGAAATATCTAAGGCTCCAGAAGACTTGTAAGCCGCCAAAAGATGAATGTATAATATAACCTACTTGAGTAGATACTATAGGGCGAAACTTCAACTTTGGCCAGTGAAACGGCCTGCATCCAGTGCCTTCCTGTAACCTTTATGAGGTAATCTTTCCACTTCATGGGTGGACTTCCGACGCTGCGCTTGTCGAAGTTAATAATAAATGATGCTGCGGTTCTCTTTGCCCTGTGTCAATAGTACGTTGTGATGAATACGCGTATTAATACAGGTGAGGCCGGCCTCAGATGGCCGGTAGTGGTCGTCAATTACCCGCAAATCTGGGGATAACCCGTGTTATTGTGGCACACGCGATAATGTACTGCAAATTACTTGCATTAGCCTGAAGCCGGGCAGAGCCGGTAATTAGTTTGGTCGGCTGAATTAATTACGTGACAGGTGTCTGATGGAAGGTATGTGAATTAGGACTTTTAATAAGTTGTTGTTTGATTTGTAAAAATAATTATAAATAAATAATAATTACATACTTATGTAATCATTTATATAGATAGCGTTCCTTTGTAAGGATACAATGAAATTGACGAGAAAAGAGTACCTATTCCAAGTCTGATGTTTTTCTGAAAAAAAAAAAAAACAAAGTAAGAAAATCTATACTAAATTGCAAGTTTTTTTATATTAATAATAATCAAAGTAAATTCAGGATGTTTATTTTGTAAACTTTATGCCAATAAAATCATGTAGGTATCATATAAATAGTAGCGGCCGCCCGCGACTTCGTACGCGTGGACTCCGTTTTACCCCCCCCTTAGGGGTCGAATTTTGCAAAATCCCGTCTTAGTGAGTACCTAACCTAAGTTCTAAAAGGTGCACACAAAATTTGAGACTCACTTAAGTATAGTTTCTCATTTAGTGATGAGTGAGTCAATCAGTGTCCTTTCGCATTAATTTCTGTAGATAGATAAATTAACGCAATAATTCAACTTTTCCTTTATGATAACGTGTCTATTTCCAAGTGCAAATATTTCAATGCAATAAGGACTCTTTTCCTAACTTTCAACTGTAATATACTCGCAGACAACCGATGCAGTTGTTTAGAAGCGCCTCCTTAATAGCGGCCATTTCCCGTCTTGCCCCCCCAATGGCTGGCGATTCGGGTCATTGTGCTTCTATGCTCTGTTTGCTTTGGAAAAGCGAAAGAAAACCCCTTGTGCGGAGTGACCTGGAATGATGAGGTCAAGGAGTCACTTAGAAAGAGAAAATAATATTCAGTCTAGTACTTCATACTACATAGAGAAATAAATATAAAACTTCTGCCTGGTTCTTTGTTACGTTTTATTTTGGTATAGAGAATCTTCGTGAAAGGCAGTTTTTATTTTTTGTTGAATTAATGATACTAAATTGCCAATCGCTTCACGGGGGCTTATTGGATCTATTTTAGCATTAAATTGGATCATCACTTTAGCCTATTATGGCATTCAATCGTTAAATTAAATTCATTATAATTTTATTTAAGCCATTCTTATAATAGACATTAAGTATTGTTGGCCACATGAATGGAAAAAGGCTATTATCATTACATACTAGCGGCCGCCCGAGACTTCGTACGCGTGGACCCCGTTTTACCCCCTTAGGGGTTGGATTTTGCAAATCACGCCGTAAAAACCATCGTTGGACTTCAACAAGCATTTTAAAAAAATGGTAAAATTAGTCCAAGCGTTGTTGAGTTATATGCGCTTACCAACACATTTTGCGATTCGTTTTTTTAAAGATTTATTGGACTTATACATAATATTATTATTTTGATAAACTCATATAAGAAACGTGGATAACACACAAGGGAGTAGGGAGTCAACCGTTCGAAACATCGCAAATCACGATAAAACACTTAACGTACTCGTACATCACATGTATATTGTCTCAATCTACGCCCGTATTAAGACGTCAAGTACAATGCCGTACATATTTTATGTTGTTGAAATAAAAAGTAGAAAGACATTCACGGGGAGACTCGGCATCAGTATTCCGCGCGCCAACCGACGGGAGGAAACAAATTCCCAAAATTGAATTTTAGGAAACGAGTTGAATACGACACGGGGTACACAAACTTGAGAAAGAAACGAGATTTTTATCATTTCAACAATGACTTTATTCAAGCCACTTTCTCAGCTCGCCTGAAGGGTTGTGGTGACACTATATTTTGTTATCATGACAGTGTTGTGTAAGTTTAGCAGCATTTCTTGTGAACGGTCGACAAAGTGCGGTAAGTAGCAGCAGTAACAGTGTTTCAGGTATTTAAGACGCTAAGTAAAATATTTTACTATTTTATTCTAAAAGAGATTATTCTAATAACAGCACGTAGGTGTCATAACAAGTCAGTTCACAAACTTTATAAGCTATCATAAAAAAATTGTTTCAAATTCTTTGGCATTAAATTCGAGGTTCATAAAACTGGTACCTAATAATTGGCAATATATTAAGCGTTATTTATAACGCTTCTTAAACTTTCGATCAATCATCATCATCAATCATCAGCGAATAGATATTGAGTTGCCGAAGGATTCTAAAGCAAAGTTAACTATCATCGAAATCATGATCACAATTCCTAATTAAAAACAAGGTAAAGTTGTTAACATTGCCTTCATTGTCATATTATTTCATAGACGAGCATTTTCCATCCAATTTCGTCCACCGAAATTTCAACGTGGACACACTAATTAATTACTCAAAGTTATCCGGATAAATGCGAACTCATCTCTATAGCTCCATCTTTAACTAGATTCCAAGATTAATACCAAGATTTTAAACTCTTATAAGTTTAAGTCCCGCGGAAGTCTCAACTAGCATTAAATTCAAGTCTTTGTGCAATTTAACAACTGCAGCTACGAAGATAATTCCCTAAAGTAATTCAAGTGGTATGAAATTTCCGATTTATAACTTGCGCGTCATATCTTTGTCATCTACAAGTTCGGTTGTTCGTCTCAACCAAAAGATGTCCACTGTTGGACTTCCTCAAGGATTCTCATTGCAATTAAATCTACCTAAACCTACATGTCATCTACAAGCAGGTAAGTAGATATTTGAATGCAATAAGACCTACACTTAGGCTGAGTTGCACCACCTAACTTGATGGTAACTGTGACGATAACCGGTCCTTTTTGTATGGAGATTGACAGATTTTTGACTTTTGTCAATGTTACAGTAAGATGGTGCTACCCAGCCTTAGTAATAAACATCATACAAATCTGTGGTTATTCTTAAGCAGTAGCCAGTCAGTTTCAGAACGAGTAAATTGCCTCTACATCGTAATAAAGGACACCCCACACTGAGCTAAGCAAGATGTATCATTTCAATGCAACGTATACCGTTATAACAGTAATTTATAACGGATTAATCAATGTAGTTACGGCCTAGCTGTGCCTGCAATCGGTTTCCGAGTAGAGCCTGTATTCACGATCATTACTTGCCAGCCGATTTGGACATGATTTGGACCTCCGATTCATAAGGGATTAAATCCAGGGGCGCATAAAATATCTGCGGTAGAACAAGACTATACTAAGACTGAGTTACATCTCAGGTTCTTCCTACTTTAGATTGAAACAAAGAACTCAGATACCAAAATAAGCATTCACTTTCGAAATGTGGGCGATCAATTCTGAACATTTTATTATGTTAACAACTGGGTGAACCTTATCATGTGAAATAAATTTAATTTTATTGCATCGATCACATCTATATTTAATTTCGAGGATACAACGTTTCCTCCCACCGTATTGAGCCTTCACTTCATTCGTGAAATCAAATTTCCGCCATTACAATCTTTCAATTGGTTCACGCTTGCATGAGCACTACACGTTATGATTTTGACCTTTTATTCCGTATGTTATATTTTTCCGCAACACAAAATGTATTGTCTAACTGATTAAAATTACTATGGAATTTTTCAGCAAGGAATCAAAGTTGTACAAACAAATTACATTTTAAAGGCTTTATTAAATTAAAATAATGCACTCTGTACGCCAAATTTCATTATTGTTCACATTAATTAATTAGTGTAAAATGACGCGCGGATGTTTTTCCGCACAGCTTGTCCACAGATTATAATCAATGGAGTTGATTGGCGCGAACAGCCTAGTTTGAAAGTACAGTTGCAAAATCGCAATTATCTTTAAACTTCTTAGGATAGGTACCTCAGTGATTATTTTCCTTGATGTGCCATCTTCTGTTCATAATAAATCTGAGGTGGAATTGTGTAAAGCAATCGTTATCATTTGACAGTTCATAACGTACGATTATTCTGTCAAACGCTTTGTTTAACGGATTTTATCGTACGTTATGAACTGTCAAATGATTAAGTACGATTGATTTGTACACAATGCCACCTCTGAATATTAAAGCATTCAGAACCCCAATTATTCATTTGTTAACAAAATAAATAAACACAATTGGTTTCTTTGGTCAAAATGCTGATTTTAGAGATAAAAACAGTTTAATTGTAGTTTTCAGAACAAGTTCTATTACAGTACTAGTGCGGTCATGATACGTAATCAATAGCTATCACGTATGTGATTAAAGCAAAACTGCATTGCGAACTTAACTGTTATAATGGTCACTTTACTAGCAAATGTTTTTCAACAAAAACAAGTTGTAAAACCTCAAGATGTCATAAGATATTGGTCATAATTGAAACCTATACCTTATGCAGCAAGTTTCATTCCAGCAAAACGTGTTCAGAAATGAGAACTGTGGTTTTAGATCCCTTCATTAAAAGTTACGGGTGTCTAATTTAATCCAATGTCAATTATCTGAACTAGTCGTGGGTTAGAACTTCGGAAATTGAGCCATATTGCGCCAACGTGCTTGATATTACTTTATTATGATATCCAAAGTCCTGCAAGACTGCAATTTCCTTCACATACCTGCATAGTTCAAGACATCAAGAGTAGGTAAATATCAGCCTAATACTCGGGGTACACAATTTTTATAACAATAAACATAATAATTTACCAGAGTGACTCTGTTTGAACCGATATCGATAAGTTTTGATGTCAACTTTGAAACTCCGAAACCAACCAAACTACTTACTGCCGAAAAATAACAATACATATTAATTGGAAGTACATTGGAGTTGAATTTTCGTGAACCAGCCAGTATTTTACAAACATTGGAAAGCAAAAATCTAAAAATGCTCAGTATGGACGTAAAATCCTCGGCTAACTTTAGAAAAAAAGTTGTGTGAGCATAGAGATTCAAGCTTCAATCATAAAGGACTACAATCAATAGTTTGCAGCCTCATCGCACGTAAGCTCAGCGCTATTTTGAACCGTATTCATATTACATGCCGCATAATTTTGTAAAAAATTGCGAAACGCTCTTAATTCATAAAAAAAAGTTTGACTATGTCATGCTTTATCTTCTGAATTCGAAATTTAAAACCAGTTCAGAAAAATGATTTTAAACATCAAACTGAAGACTTGGCTTTATGGCGAATGCCTTTGCCTTTTCCTGCAAGAGGAAAAAACGAAACAAAAAATCAATAGTTTTTTTTACCAGCCTGTATCCATCGCAAAACCTGAAACTCGGCATTTTGGAAATCCATTACGATTTTTTTTACATTCATTATTTAATATGTGCTGCTTAGGAACATGCTAAATAAGTAAACCAATCGGACCACTGTCGTTAGCGCGTGTCGTGTCGTGCAATTGATATTCAGCCGGCAACACACAGCATGCTCCGAAATGCAACCGCCACCGCGTGCGCAACATAAACTACGGCTCCCGATTTAAAATACAAGTTTGCGACAAACATGCCAGAGTTCTGAACTTATATTGCCTTTTAAAATATAATACTTCCGTGATACTAATGCACAAACTGACAAAACAAATAAAGAAAAAGCTGGTAAACCAGAACGCTTACAATTAACTTGGGATAACTTCTTCTACAATAGACTTAGCAGGATTATTGAAAGTTTGTGATAGTTTCCAAATCTTTCGCCAGCCGATACGTGGCTTCCGAACAAGTTTTGTGCTTGTGTTAGAAACTTCCACATGATGCCCATTAGCAGAGATCACTATTACCAAGTACTTATTTATTCGAACTAATAACTAAAATAAATGGAACTAATTTAGCATCAATATTTTGATGAAGAAGGTTACAGCTTACCACTTATCACAATTAAGTGAATTCTGTACCTCTACCATGAGTTACCATGAAAAACTTGTATTCGTATACTACAGTCGATAGTGAAATGCTCGATAGGTAAACTCATGGTAAAGCTAGATTTTTATACATAAAAAAACAAGTGGAATTTCAATCCACGACTTTGCTTCTGAGCTAGACTGAGCGAGCTTTAGATGCATAATATTATTACATAATCTAAATGAAACGAATGAAAGGGTGCACGTATGTATACTAAGGCAATGTAAAGCTTTGATTACTAAGGCTGGGTTGCACCATCTTACATTGACTTTAACAAACGTCAAAAATCTGTCAAACTCCATACAAAAAGCACCGGGTTTCGTTATAGTTACGGTCAAAGTTAGGTGGTGCAACTCAGCCTTAGATTGACAACCTTTTTTGAATCGGTTAAAAAACCTACCAATTGCTTTTCAAACCAGACAGAGCCTGTGACAAACGCTATCGATCGAAACGAAACGTCACCGTCGCAATCGATAGAGATTTTTGTGCTAATTGAAACATGTCACAAGTTTGACGGTCACGTGAGATGGATGTCTTTGTCCGGTGACGGACAGATACGTTAGCGGGTCCGTCCGTCATGTCAGTCCTCGATAGCAGGCCGCATTCAATTTCCGCTGTGCTATACTGGACATGTATTTAATTTCGTTGACTAAATGGGAATTCGCACAGGATTGAATTATCATTCGGATACGCGGTCTGGTGTGTGCTTGCCTTTTTTTATTAGAGTATCAAAATAATGTTAGGCTATTTCTTTTGAGGAACATGTTTTTTGTTAGACAAGTAAGTATGGGTTTTATACAATTTTGCTATCTTAAATAGAACTAAAAATGTACCAGTTTTAGCGTGTGTAGGAGTGCAAAGTCTACTTCTTACCGTTAGGCTTATTGTATGGGCGTATTTTAATTGCCATTAAATAGCTTTACTGGAAAACGTGTTTCATCTTGACCTATTAATATTAAGTATTGATGAGTAAGATTATGTTCAGACAATACTCAGACATTATTGAGTATTCACTGATGAACTTAATCAAATCAATCAATCAAAACATACGAAATGTGTTCAAAGAAACAGGGCATAGATACGACGTGGAAAACTCAAAATTAAACAAAAAAGGAGTACATCGAAGTCTGTTAAAAACAATCTGGGCTAAAAATCTTTTCAGGCAACCCAATTTTTTCACAAAAAGATCGGGCTGTGGAAGCGATGACTGCCAGAAATTTACAGAGATGGCAAGAACCGAATTTAGTGGTGCAATTTTGTATCCATATAAGAGTTGATTAATGATGTTAATTCAGACTTTAAAGTAACGATAATTTGTTTGATTTTTATGTGACTTCAAAGGAAAGAGTAATTCTTAATCAATAAATGGCTGCATAGAACATTAACCACAAAAATAACTCGTTTAATTGTAACAATGATTTAGATGAACATTTTTATACACACCTTCTTTTGAGACTACAATCTGCAGTAATTATAAAAGTAATTGTGTATAATATAGCACAATAAATCAATTGCCATTTAATCAAAATTTCCCCAAATTTTCTTAATTGCCTCCTCAAAGTAATCAATGTTGATGCGCGCCGGGTCATTCATAACGTCTTGTAACACTCGCTCCGGCTTGATTCATTTACCTCTCCCATATTAGGCACGTAAACGATTTAATGCCTTAATTTCAAGAACAAAGAGAAATTAAAGAGCCTGTTAAAAGCTTGACATGACAAAGTGCTCTTTCTATTATAACTTTTAAGTCCATAAGCCTTGCGTGCAGTAATTTTCACTAATTACTCGAGTCATTTAGTGTGAGTGTAATTAAAATTGGGCACCTCTAGTGTGAACTCTATTTAGGGGATGCTAAACATCTTTATACAAACGTAATTGAAATCTAGAAGTTTTGCATCTGTTTTGTACTCTTATATCTACAAGCTATGTTTTCTAAATTACATTTGGTTCTCTAAACAACTTATATACTTACTGTAATCAAACTGCACTGCAAGCATGCTCGGCGGTCTGGGTTGTCGCGTATCGTATCGTCCAAAGCGGTCCCGGAATCGAATCCCACGAGGGACAAATGTTAAGTGTGATAAGCACAGTGTACTCGAAAACTAAATAACTACATTTATAATATATTTATCCATACAATGCATACCTCTTAGCCTTTGGCGTCAATAAGTTACTTTTAAGCTATTTTAAGAAATTTCTAAAAAGATTTTATTTGATCGATAACAACCGCAAACATAAATAAAAGCTTTAAATGACATTTTTCGCAATAATGTGAGGTGAAATGTCGTGATCATTATGAAATATGAAACTTTTTGAGGAGTGTAGGTAGATGTGTGTGGGTGTAGGTATATTATTATTTCTTCTCTTTGACGAGTGTAAGTATTATTTCTTTGTCTTTCGATCGATTTTTTACGGAAGGCGCTATATGACAATGATATTTGAGACTTCTTCATAATGTACGAGTATCATTAGAATTTGAAGGAAAAAAGCTTCATTGAAAGTCCATCCAGCGGATAGTTTTATAATGGTGAATAAATAGACTACTTATTACCTATAAGGTGATTCGTTTGCTCGTTTGCCTCCTGTCACATAAAAAAGGCTACTTTATTATATTCAAGGTGTCGTATTTTACTGTCGACTGTTTTGTTGAATTTGTAGTTTTGAATGTCCTAGATACCTCACTTCTGAGGTTTCACACACAATGATTATTTGACAATCATTTCATTCTAAGATGAAACTTCCTGAAATGCATATTTCCAAGAAATCTCTATTAAAATACAATGCTCTTACGATGTAAACTACGTTACGGGATTTTGTATTTTCGCACATTATATTATATTATATTTCCGAGAAGCTGATATTTATGTCGAGATCCTGTAACGCTCACCGAATGTTCCCGACAGATATGAATTGAGTAGGGCATGGATACCGGTATACCGGTATACCGAAATACCGGTATACCGGTCAAAATTTTCGGTATTTTGATACCGGTATTTAAGGGGAAAATACCGGTATTTCGGTTTTTCGAAAAAAGTGATCTAATTTTGCAATATCGGCAGTTTTTCAACTAATGGAAAGTCATTAATAGGTTTTACACCATCTCTTTTTATACTTATTTTTAATATTGATTCAGATGATAATGATTCGAATCATCATATCGATTCCAATAATCGATTGAGTCAAGTCAGTTCTGCTGATATCATTGAAGCGAGCACGAGCATCTTAATAAGCACGAAAATATACGTATTAATTAATGACCCTCTCTACGTCCAATGGCTCGTCACCACACGGCTCCCAAATCTTGAAAAGGGCCGTCTTAACCAGCGTATCCCTGTCAAGCCACACGAGTTGGATTTGCCTATCCTTGTTCCCAGCCGATCCTCAACTACAGTTGCTGAAACTCTTCCCAGCACTCTCTTGAACGACTCTGTGTTATCTACTATGGCTGCTCCTCTTCCTTGCACCCTACTGCACGACTGCGTTGCCTAGCCGTATACCTGGTCCAAGGTTCGACGCCACGAAATCAACTTTGTACGCGTGAAAATAGTTTGAATACTATTTCCCATGCTTGCAACATTTTTCTTTACTGCTTCGCCCCTATTAGACGTAGCGTGATCGTATAATATCCAATAGCCTTCCTCAATTTACGAGCTATCCCACACAAAAATAATTATTTAAATCAAACTAGTAGTTCCTGAGATTACTGCATTCAAACAAACAAACTCTTCAGCGTTTTAATATGAAACTGTTGTTGTTGATTATTGGAGTCGAACCTTGGACCAGGCATAAGAATAGGCAACGCAGTCGTACAGGAGGGTGCAAGCACAAAATATAACAGAAGACAAACTCCATACTAAACGCGCTCGAGCCACGCACACATAGACACCGCTCTAGCAAGACTGTCTTGGACGAATGCGAGCGCGACGTGGCGCGACAGACGTTCGCCACACGTTCGCTGTGGTTCGCTTGAGTCACGCGCCGGTCAACCGCCTGTGATATTATTTTGTTTTGCGAAATTGACGAAAATGAGTGAACAGAAAAAGTCGTATTATAATTGTTCGGTATTTGGTTGCTTAAACTCATAATTAAATACCGAATTTTCATTTTTTAAATTACCAGTTGATCCGGGGAGGTAAGTAAGTTATTTATTTGAATTTCAATTGAAATTGAAAGCCAACTCAATTATTAGGAATATCGAATTGTTTTAGAGAGGTTTTAGGAATTATTGGATAACTAGCTTTTGCCCGCGGCTTCACCCGCGTGAAATTTAGTTTGTCACAGATCGTCATAAATTATAGCCTATATGTTATTCAGGGTTATAAACAATAATACTGTAAAGTTACATCAAAATCCGTTCAGTAGTTTTTGCGTGAAAGAACAACAAACATCCAGACATCCAAACTTTCGCATTTATATTATTAGTTGGATAGTTGGATAATAGTGTCAACCACTCAACTAAATACTACTTCCTTCTCGTGTATTTGTTTGCAAACTATTACTATAATAACGTACTAAATATAAATAAGTATACGTGGATATCTGTTATTGTCTTTCTTGCATAGTATTAAGAGTAACATTTTTCTATCATAACGAAATAAACGCAACACATGACAAGACAACCCTAGCGCGACGGCCGAGCGTGCGAGCGAGAGAGGTATGCAAAGCGAGGTACATACATGAGTTTACCTTCTGTTATATTTTGTGGTGCAAGGAAGAGGGGCAGCCACAGACGAGCCATTGAACTTACAGAGGGTCATTAATTATACGCATATTTTTTACTTTGTCGAAGATAAGCACGAAAACGGTTTGTCTAAAATATATGAATTTCGTCTTATTCAATGCAGGATTAAATGCCCTTCACCTGCCATGAAAATCAATTTTCTATACTGCAAGTCCTTTATTTATACGGTATAACCATAAAACCGGAAAAATGCCCCTTTCGGGGGGCCCCTCCACACCTCCGTCGAAGTCGAAAACTTAGGATAGTCTTAATGAGCAACAAATGAAGCTATTAAAACAAAACCTTTAGGAATTATTTCCGATTTGATTAATTTTCACGTCTTATTCTACTGGCCTATTAATAACTTTTCGCAAACGAGACTTACTAATCGTTCTTGGAAACATTTAAACAGTAAATAGCAGTATCTCAAGAAATACCGAAAAAATACCGAAATTTCGGTATACCGGTAATTGAAATTTCAATACCGGTATCAATACCGGTATAAAACTTATTCCGGTATTCCATGCCCTAGAATTGAGGTATAAATTCGTTATCAAATTTACAGTATGAAATGATACGCGCAGTTCATTTATCAACGGTTAATTGACAATGTTTGCGTTTCCTATTAACAACATAACTGTATTTTAATGACTGAAACTTTTTGTTCTGTTTGTTGATACAATTGAATTAAATTAATGTACTGGGCTTCAAATTGTAGGTAATGAGTTGTTAAAAAGTTATGTACATAATCATTCAAATATTTTATTTGTACCTTGCGTCGTCTGAAATAGTTATTGCCTAAATATAAAAGTCATCCATCGAAAGCGTTTCCGAGTTAAAGTTACAGATTCGAGAATTACATCAGTAAGGGAGGTGAGAGAACCGAGCATTATAATTCGCACCTTATAATGATAAACTACAGTGCTTCGAAATCGAATGTCAAATCTATAATGTTACATTACACTTGAATGCTTCTAGTGATAGAGCACCTTAATATTAAAATCACAAAATCCAAACTGAATTCTTTGTATAAATGTAGCCAATGGCCATCTAATTTCTAATTCATTGGCTGTGGTTTCAAATATCCTATCAAACCATCTACATATTTAGTTAATAAACAAACCATCGAAACAATATTTACCCACAATTCCTGTAAAGCTTAAATTAGTGAAATAGTAAAATAGTGCTGTACGAAATTAAGCAAGTTCATAATGAATATTTATAGCTTTAATACCGTCCAGCCGGGCTCCGGTTAGGGCTACCATTGATCCGGATTTGCCCGGACTTTTTCAATTCTAGGTCGTCTATCCGGATATTAATAGGACTTTAAATCATCCAGTCGTACGACTTTCGACCTCCTTCTGATGTATGGTTTATTCTTTATATTTTAGACGGTTACTTACTCTACAAAACTCTCCCAATATCGCCAGATCAAGCAATATTGGATACCTCTATAAAAATATCAAAAGCTTACCCAAATAATGGCTTTTAATCATTCCTTTTGGTATTCCAAAATGGTCATCCTAGCTTTGGTAGAGTTTGCAGAGTTACAATCGGTGCATGCAGGGAATTGCCACAATAACTGAGCCTTTTTTGTATCGGAACTGCGTTCGTATTGCAGCGAAAAAAGTACTCAAAATTGCAGTTTAAGGCGAGCTAAATAAATCAACTAGCATATTATGAAATACTGCATATGGGATGTAACGTAATAAAAGAGTAGAAAGCATAATACTTCGATGTGCATGAAAGAATAAGAACAAAAATATGTACACTGGAACAATCTAAACACAATATTACAAATGCGAAAGTAACTCTGTTTGTTGATTAACAATTTTAATGAATTTTAGTATAACATTGAAAAAGGGGCTGGAAGTTTATAATGAGTGAAATAGGGACCGAAACTTCGTATAGGAAGCCCATCATTTGAATTTATTTCTCATTTTATGAACGTGAACTGGACGCGTGATTAAACTTTATGTGACAAACCCAATTTCTAGCGGGTGAAGTGAGAAACATGTAATAGAATATTGTTCTGTAGTCAACGGCAATCATCGCAAACATGATAAACTCATAGCGCATTCTGTTACAATGTTATATTTTAAAATATTATAGAGGCTAAATAAATAATTTGTGCTGACAAATAACTGCATAAATTCAGCATATGTAATAGTATCATTCGATTAAAATCCAAAGCCAGACATGAACTTGTACTGCACTATAAATAATAAAATCCGTAAAAGTGCCCTCTGAAATAATCCACCGATAGTTCAGAGAAAATACTATCAACCGTTCGTTAAAATTACGCTCCCGTGATCTTTATTTCGACGGCAGTAAGGACTATGGTATTTGTGGCTGTGTACACAAGGGTGCACGGACAATGAACAACTCTATTTGAGCGCTAGAACAAACGCAGAACTGCTATTAGGGTTAGAAAATGTCGACAATATACTCGGTGAGACAGCCTTTCCACGAATCATTTGTTTGAACTGCATACAAGCTAATGTACAGTCGACCGCACATCAGACTACACGTTTTTGTTGCAAATTTTGCACTTATCGCAACTGCATAAGAGCTCTTACGTGTTGTCTTTCGTACACAGTAGGTTATGCGGATTGTTGCACTATGTTCAAACGCTATCGGTAGTCTACGTGATTACGAGATAAATGTAATCCTGTGTACACAAAACAGATA
The DNA here is from genome assembly GCF_963855985.1 of Ostrinia nubilalis. NCBI lineage: Eukaryota > Metazoa > Arthropoda > Insecta > Lepidoptera > Crambidae > Ostrinia > Ostrinia nubilalis. The sequence continues at coordinate 8,387,320 of NC_087088.1, read as the reverse complement.
CGTTTTATTCGACTTTATGAAAATTATACAATGACACACTGTTTTGACTGCAGCAGTGTCCAGCAGTGTACGTCATTTAGCTTAAACAATGGGACGCACGCTTAGTTACGCCATCTTATTTTCTGTAGGAAGCTCTTTACATCTAAGGCTGGGTTGTCTTACTTTAACTTTGACAAACGTCAAAAATCTGTCAAACTCCATACAAAACTCACCGGTTATCATTATAGTTACTGTTTAAGTTAGGTGGTGCAACTCAGCCTAAGTGTATGAGTGTATAAGGATAACAACTGCTGTCACAGCCTATCTGGTCGGTTCTATGATTATAGGTAACTGCTATGGCTCAGTGTGTAACGGCTTAACGTCCCAAAAGCAATCAGCTTGATTCTATCCCACAATGTCCTGACCATACACAAAGTGATTTCTCCAATTTATGCGCTATACCTATCTGGACATCGGACCTAGGTGATCTAATAAAGCAGGCCCAATCCTGTAAACAATAGACCCTATAAGTTTAGTTACATCCTGAAAAACCTGGGTATTTTGCTAGTTATTTACTGAACAAAATCTATTTATGGATTTTGGTTTAGAACAATCTGCCATATTTGTGGTCCGTTTGTGTCGAAATAAAATGGTAATCCGGGCTCTGACCTACATATATCTATAACAAATACATTTGTTTATTGACAAATTAATACCCCAATGTTATTTATTTCCACAACATATGCCGAATTAATCCAATAGATTTTCCATAATGAAGCTAGAGTCCTAATTATCTTGTATCACAAAGCTAACAGAATAAACCTCTTATAGACTATAGTGCGACAAAAAAGATTTTCTAGAAAGCTGAATCACTTATTACTCAGACATACGAGTACACGTTGAATGTGCCTAAGTGTGCGTTCATAGAAACGGAGAAAAACAGACTCAACTACCATAATGGGACTATTCTCACCTCTTGTTCCTACCGCTGCAACTCCTGTGTAGCCAGGATCTACAGCTTGATCGCCAATAAAAAACCCAACTAGGTGAAGGTCAAGATTGTCGCGAGGGATAAGTTAAACAATCATTGGACCTGCAACGAAATTAATCAGAAGAACATCATAGGAGGAGGAGCTCGAAGTTGCGGTTCGCCTTCTCTTCAGTGCAAAGCAGATAGCTAGCTCCATTTTGTCTCCAGTGGGATCCAAACCTATAGCCGCAACTATCGTTGTAGTTCGATACACGCATCACTAGTCTAGGCGGCCATCAACTAATCAACGTTTGGGTAGCCGCAACCGCACAAATTATTTTATGCAATTAAGACTAATGTCGGCTTTACAAGTTCACAAATACTCGTATTCGTATTATTATTCGAATATTCCAGAGGAGATGTTTAACGTTGATTCCTAGTTTGAAAAGCGTAAATGCATGAAACATTTAAAGCAAACATTCATAGGCTTTACCAATACATAATATTTAAAACTTACTAATAATAGTAAGCAGGCACTGAAGGTTCTGACTACTCATATTCCTTCTGCCAAAATAAATTCATTGCACTGTTTAGGCTATACCTAATACTAATAGAGCACGCGGAAAAACACAATAAAAAACATTCCTCTCTCCTTGTACGGTAGGGTATTCAAAAGATTAGCTTAGAAAATGCCTTATAACCCGCTGCCACGCTCGCTCAGCCTCTCAGCATAATCTCAACCAAGCCGTATTTTCTCGCTACAAGACATTGCAATACTTTTGTTTGTTCCGGTCCGTATCTTTCTTTTTATAAGATGTCTTCGGGAGGTTACGGTCGATACACCTTGTAAAGTTTGAGCTCAAGAGCTAATAAACTGGCTCCATCGTATTCGCAGGTACGTCAGTGGCAGAGTGATAGCTCGCAGATCATTTGGTTAGGCGAATGAGCTTGCCAAATGCTAGGGACGTAGTAGTAGCATGGTGTATTGAATCATCTACGAGTAAGTATTGTGTTGTCATTGCATTGGAATATTTGGGAGCTAAAAAGTGTTGTCGAATATTGAATGGGCTTAATCTTGATTATAATTTCACACAAAAGCTTCAGATGCGAGCTTTGTGGTAATGAAAGATAAATCTTTTCAGATGAAGGTGGTATTTTTTTTTATCCACAACGAGGAAGCTCTTGGCCTGTATCTCACCTGATGATGAGTGATGATCAGTCCTAAGGTGGAAGCGAGCTTCACCCGGAATCCTCAACCACGGAGGAACTGGCTATCTTACCTCTAACTGCCGGAACACAGCAATGCTGTTAACATTGTTGTTATGGCGACAGACTTAGGTAAGATGGTGGTAGCTAGCCAGGTGGACTTAGAACAAGCCCTACCACCAACCAAACCGAACAGAAAAATCTGCCCCCATTGGGAATCGAACCCGGGACCTCTGCGTCTGAAACAGGTGGTCTTACCACTAGAGCACAGAGGCGGTTAAATTATTACTCTTTCTAGTTCAAGATATACCTAAATAAGACGAGCTTTTTCATACATTATGTGTTCCAAAAGCATAGATTAAATGACTTGAAATTCGACGCAATGACTAAATCGTACATTTCGCCCATGATTCATGAAAATACCGTATTAACAGTCGAAACAGCAAACAGTTGGATGTTAACGGTCAAATGCATTCCAATAAACGTACTATTACTATGCGTTGAAGCGCTTTGATTCACTCTGCCATGATTCCTGTCATGTTCTATGTGTGAACTGTAAAATGAAGTTCGTTGTTTAATGTCTATTTTGTATACAGCTAACCATTTGTAAAATATATGTGTGACCTATTTAAAAGAAAGCAATTAAAACCTTTAGTGCTACAATGATTTTATTTCTACGCATCAATTCTGAAGGCTGTGTGGATTTATTTAACTACCTCTTTCATTTTAAGAATGTATTGAAGATGGGTACGATAACCTATTTCTATACGCATCGCGCAATCTATACGCATTTCTTATATGAATAAGATTCATCATAGATATTACACGTTTTTATGTTGAAGTTTCTATTATTATGTTTTCTTAAAGTGAGTTTCTCTTTACAGGTTTCAAAATAAAAGCTGTAAGTTAACTTTTACAGTCTGTTAATATACAGACAATTGATAAACAGACTGTTAACGTAAATGACTTCTGAAAGGGATCACCCCTCGTAGCACTGTCCCAGTGGCAGTAGGCCTATCCACGATATTTCGATTCCCCACGCATAGCTAGCCACACATACGTGACGCGCCCATCGATATTATATTAAGAGCCTCTTTGCCCGAATACTTGTGGAAGTAATAGGTGCTACCAAATCACGTTACGCCGGACCTATTACGGGTACTCGTCCTCCCTAAGTGTATTACTAGCTATTTATCATGACATTGAGACCGCTCGTCAGGGCAGTGTCATCACGGGTGTGACAGACGACCCCTAAATTGCCACTTAATAATATCTTTATTGGTAATCAACGTTACTCATACTTGCAGAGGATTTATTATTTGAGGCGAGAGTAACTTGTATTAGGTGGCTAAATTGGGAGAGTATCGTTGTGAATATTTTTCGTACATAACACGTAGGCTATTATTGTGATTAAAGCTTTTTAATGAAACATGAGCTATCGATAAAAAATAAACAATATATTTCTTAACGCATTTTTGCACACACAATTATTAATAAACACTTACTTGAACATATGGACATACCATAATTAATACAATTTTATAGGTACATAAAAACATGTCAATACACAATACAAATAAATGTGTCCATTTATGGTACCTAATACACACGTAAGTTTGTATTTTATGAGAATCGAATCCACGACCTTTGGCGAAGATGTCCAACATTCCAACAACCATTATTCCACAAAGCTACCTTCTCAAAGATGCCTACTTACTTGCGTTACAATGTATGAGATTGAGTGGAGTGAAGTGCACTCACGCCGCGATGGGTCATGGGCGTCTGATGGTTGAGATTATATTACTGCAAAGGGAAGAAGTCAACTATGAGAAAGAAGCACCCTTTAAAATAAATAATATGCTTTTAATGATGTAATTCACACGTCATATTCATTTGTACACAAAATACAAATCTAGAAAATGACTACTTTCAGCGAAATCTTAACTAACCCTGACAGCTTAAATTGCAGCAAAGATCAAATTTTTAAAATACATATTGTACCACAGAATAATAATAAGTATGTACTACGTACAGAAGCTTTACTTCGCGAAGGTATTTAAAAAAAAATATGCTCAATGTCATTAACAATATGGTGTAATTTAGCCTGTCTCAAGAGTCAAGCACCATTTTGTTGACAAACGTCAGTGATCGGCACTGCGCCGAAGCTATAGGGCTGACTTCGGTAAAATGATGTGACGTGAGGTGCCAAGCTGCGGGAAATGGCGGAGGAAATACTTGATTTAAAATGAATTATCATGAATAATATTAACTACTTATTTACCTCTCAGTGTCTTGAGGCAACTTAAAAAAGTACATTCTGTGTTTTTATTATTATTTAGGCAGTTAAATACTGCACAGTATTTAGTACACCATTTTCTTTATTTTGTTCCATCATACACAAGAATACGCGTGCGTGAGTCAATGTTCGCTCGTATGTGAGGCCTTGTCGAATAGTATCCTGTAGGTGGGCCATCGTGGGTGTTTTGTTTTCGATGTAAACTCGCGGAGATGAACAGGCCTGATTGTACGTACAACTAGAATAACATATCAAAATACCCAAAATAGGACGTTGGCACTCAGAGAGTTCAAGCTTTCAGCCTTCTTAATTAGTGCACCGCATCCCTCCGAGCTATACATACGTAATACGCCTCGTCGCCACCAGGGGGCAGTAACGTGATTTCACAAATCGGCCAGCTCTTCGCTTTGAGTGCTCTCGACGTCACGTAAAAGGCATATCTATGACGCCTGCGTGAACATCGCTTTAGCATGCTTGTGACAATATTGATACTATAATGAAGGCGCTACGCACACTTATACAGTTACACATGCTCATAAAATGTCATGCTTATTAGCATTCTTAAAGCAAGCATGCTCGTACAACTCGAAATGAGCATGCTACAAAGTAGCAATTGCTAAATAGTGGAGATGCTTTTGTGTTAGTAATGACCATGTGTATGTACCTTTCCATTAATATGTCTATGTCTTACCTTTGGTCCTGATTTTCCTTTGGCGCTTAAAATGTCTCTTTTCACGGTTTGACGAAAAAAATAAAAAATAGCAACAACAATGAGAAAGTAAGTTGTCTTTTCTTTATCTCCGACAATTATACTTCGTATCTCTCCCGAAGATGATTACGTTTTACATGCAGCAGTACCTGGGATGATGCCGTCCTTATCACACTTTTAGAGAATATTTATTTAAAAATGTAAGTTTTAAATATAATAAAGTACGTGTTTTGACTCCTCAGCACCGTAGTACATTCCGCGGTCCGCCATATTTCTTGTCATTACTTGTGTTGGTGTTCGTCCGACTCACACGTACTTTTTCAAGAAAAATAACTTAGCGTGAAAATGGGTAAAAGAAAACGATCAAGTAATGGTGATAATAGTGATATGGTGAAAAGTTTGTTAAGAAACCTCGTATGTACATAGACAGCGACAAATTATAGTTTTATCTGATGATGATGAATCAGAAAAAAAAAAAAACATCGTTGTCTCCATCGTGCAGTCACTGCAGATTTGCAGACATACATACATACATATTTAAAACATTCTGGTAAGTTGTGAATCGTGTATTTTGAAATTTTTATGAAATAATGTGAATAATTTCTATTTTTTGTATTAAAAATGAATATTTTTAACTACCCTCCGTGGTAATACTTTGTGTCCCGACTTAATCGTGTGTGGATACTAAACTACACGTACAAAAATCGTGGTATACAAAATACATAAACATCCCGACGTAAATCGTGTGTGGATGCTTTATTGCTTATCCCGGCGTATATCGTGTATGGATACTAAACTACACGTACAAAAATCGTGTTATACAAAATACATAAACATCCCGACGTAAATCGTGTGTGGATGATTTATTGCTTATCCCGGCGTATATCGTGTGTGGATACTAAACTACACGTACAAAAATCGTGTTATACAAAATACATAAACATCCCGACGTAAATCGTGTGTGGATACTAAACTACACGTACAAAAATCGTGTTATACAAAATACATAAACATCCCGACGTAAATCGTGTGGATACTAAACTACACGCACAAAAATCGTGTTATACAAAATACATAAACATCCCGACGTATATCGTGTGTGGATAAGACATTTTTAAACTGATTGCATTTTGCTTTGATTATTTTCCTAACGTATTATCTTATAACGTGGGTAGACGTATCAACACGTCGTAAAATAGTATAACATTTGTTACCCTATCAAATACAAAAATCTTTATTGTGAGGTATCACTAATAGAGCATACAATAATTACCTACATCAGACTAAAATACCGGGTATTTTTCAAGTCAAAGCCTTTCAAAGACTTTCACAAGGATCTAGCAACAGGTTGGAAAATATTGATTAATGGATTTCCTACCTACAAATAAAAAAGACTTGATGAAACATTATTTACTTGCTAAAAATTGCGCATAATAATTACTTCAACAAAGGCAGCAATACAACTGAACATCTGATTCTGCTCCTGTTTGCTGTACGCATCCTTATTGCAACTGATTTCACCGAGCCTTCAATATGATTTGATGAGCTATGTCACAAATGGAATAATATTCAGTAAGGAATTATGAAAACCTTGAGCGATGCTGGCGGTTACTTTGTGACACTCAAGAGATATCATGAAAGAAATCAAAACGAATCTCTTATTTGGGTCAGATTTATCAGACCACTCGAAATCATCTATGACTAATATAATTCAGTAATACCAGCCCAGCACGTCTACAACTCATCAGACTTTAAACGCAAGGGGGGCATTGTGAGCGGCAGCCGCTGAGCAGCGAGTGAACCCCGGCCAGCCCAGCAGCCGCCGGCTCCGCCACCGCCGCCTGCGCCGCCACCGCCGGCTGCGCCGCGGGGCCGTCTCCGGTTAACCCGAGACCCAACTATCATCAACCGAATCGGAGATGATAATTTTCTTCAGCAGATAGGCACCAAGATGCTAGTAGCTGGTAGACTTAAATACTACTAAAATAAATGGATTCCCTAACATAACAAAATTAAATGATACTACTATTTTGTCCTGGATCAGGGTTATAAATTTCGATTTTATACTTAACCATGCCAAGTTGGAGTACCCCAATGTAGGTCACATATTACACCTGAGGGGAGTAGTAGGTATATTCGACAACTGTACAAAAGCCAAATTGTAGACATAGATTTATTCTAAATTTAAAGGAATTAAATTAATTAATTAATATTAACTATTTTAAAATACAATACTACCACTGACTTTACATTATTAATAAGATAAAAATATATTTTATTATGTGAAAACCTTAGATTTGAAAGACTATCTTTTATTACCAATTGCTGAAAATGGATGAATTTGACTTCGTTTGTCATGGAACTCCAAGCACTTTAAAATATTCAGTTGTTTGAATTTCTTCGTGATCGATCGTTTTTGTCTTACATCCGCACGGTGCCTTTTGTCTTTATAAAATTATTAAGACCAGTTTTACACTTTTTGCAATCACTCGGCTATCTATCTGTACCAATACCTGTACCAATTTTTATGTATTGGAACGGTCAGAATACTGGAATAATATTCAAACAACGGGAGATTTATAAGAGCAACTAGGGTAGGAGGACAAAAGAATTTTTATCCAATCAAAATAATAATGTTACCTACATTTATAAAATTTACATTTTTAATACGATAGAAATTAATTTAACTTAACAAAAGTGCAAGACACTAGTAATGCTAAAAACTACAAAAAATATCATTCGAGTAATTTGCTTCATTCTTGGGGTTATTGACCTCAGCGTGCCCAGCCGTTAAAATTACGGCTGGATGTACACGAAGTTACCGGGAAAAACATCTTGGCACTCAATTACTCAAATAACTACAATAAACATTATAATGCATCTGCCAAGTATTTAAAACATAATTTAGCATAGTGGAGACTGGAGAGATTACATTGACACAGCACATCATGTACCGTGCAATCAAATGATTTGTTTCGATGCCTCAACCACTGGTCAACCTCAACCGCAATCGCGCAACGTGTAACAGCCATTGGAAATTGGTCCCAGTTACAGTTCCTTTTACATTTAAATACCCTGGAATTGCTCGTTGCACTCTATGATCTTGAAACATTTGCATCTCACCTACTTATTAAGAATAGACAATGCAACGGTTATTGCATACAGCACACAAATTTAAATAATATTGCTCGAGAGTTACGAGTATGGAATTGGTGTGGTTGGGTGTGAAAACGTGGTCACAGATTTCGAATCTCGTCAATCAAATATAGACACGTACTATGAATTTAGCAGACTACGCATTTACAGAAATTACATTACCTTTTGGTATTCCAGAATTCGTCTTATTTGCAAGTACATTTACTATTCAAAATCACCAATGTTCTACGAATGCATCTTGGGAGTTAGACCCTATTTCCGAAGTTATTGATACTTTCACATTTAATGTAACTCTCTAAAGTTTTATACAAAAAAGAAAAAAAAAAAAATTGTAGTACCATTCTGACCTACTACCGTGGTACCTATTGTGGTCAAAGCTCCTCGTTTCAAAAGTCATACGTTTTGAACCTAACAAAATTCTGTTGTGTTCGCCCTTCAGAGTTGATCAGGCAATCGCTGTTGAGGCGGGACGCACCTACTAATTCTCTGGATATGTTAATGACATCTTTCTCACATAGTACATACTAATATTATACAATATACTTAAAGTCTAAAATCATGGTTGTAATTCAAATTCAGCTTATTTATTGGAATACTCAACGGACAAATTCAATTATTCTGGTGTTAGTTACAGTACAGTACTCTCAATGTTTACCGTTTGACTTTATCTATACTGTTATATCAGGATATTACTACTAATGACTGTATCAAAAGTTTTCTCAAAAGCATGTTTCGCCTCAGACCGCCTAAATATTTTAATAATATTTAACACTACTTGGTATTAAATTATAATTTCCCTAAAAAAAAAAAAAAAAACATTACAGTTAAGTGTATACCTCTTCTAGTTCTGGTTTCTGCACAGATAATGAATACTCCGAGTTTATCTAATAATATTACTACTTACTAATATTACTAATAATATTTTATTGTATCCAGACTAAATATAAATTAAAGTAGGTAGATGAAATTGATGAAAACATTGAAACCGGACTCGATTAATTTTAACAACCATTTATTATTGTACCTATATATTATTACCGTACATTATGGAAAACCTTGTACTATGCCCAGTATTGCCCAGCCTCAACACTTAAATCTTACATTGACAGGACTATTGGTATTAGGGTTTCTGCTCGAGCTTTCTCGAACTCGAGAAAACTCGAGAAATTTGGCTTCATTCGAGACGAGAAAAAAATTACCGGAGCTCGAGAATTCTCGAGTTTCGAATTCGAAGATTTAATATTCTTAAAAGCCTATTTTCTTAGACAAAAGTAAGTTTTTTTAACGTTGCTTTTAGACTAATCTAGTCTTTCCTTTTTTACCCGACTGCGTGACGCAAAGGAGTGGGAATGTGTCTAACAGCCTATGTATGTATGTTTTTGAAGCACTATAGATAGAGACCAAACTCTTGGGTCGATTTTTATGATTCGCACGTCAATCGATTCCTCTTAGTCCGGCGAGTGTCACTAAAGACATGACGTTAGTAAAAATTCAATATGGCGACTACTGGACGCCATATTGTGAAACTCGACAAACTATGGCATGTGAGGTATCGATATAATTGTTTTAACTGTGAGAGTGACACTGGGTAATATCAAAATTGAAAAATATAAAAATGGCCGATATTTGGCGCCATAATATGTATTAAAAAAAATTCTCAAAACCTATCGAGTGGGGTATCAAAATAAAAAGTTTTTTAATAGCTTGCAAAATGTATGTACTTTAACTAAAAGATTAAAATAAAAATATTATTTAAAAAAACCAACTGGGTAAAAATGAACTGAAAAGATAGAAACAAGACAAAGTGTTCACAAATGCAGTTAGAGGCATCAAACACTTATCATCATCATCAACAGCCCTTAAAGCTAAGCATCCACATGTCGGTATCGTACGCATCGGACGTATCGCATCGCACGCAACGGATCGTAGTATTATTTATATGGAAACTCATATAAGTGCGTCCACCTGTCCGCATCGTACGCATCGCACATCCGATACGATGTGTTTCGTATGATGCGTCCGTTGCTTACGATACCGACAAGTGGACGCTTAGCTTTACAATCCACTGCTGGACTATGAGCACCCTCCGCGGGAAGAGTAGGGGTTGGCGACAAATGTATTTTATTCTGTCGTCACCACACGGCTTATCATCAACAAAAAAAAAATAGTCATTGATGTCTCCGACTGCATTTTTGAACACTTTGTCTTGTTCCTATCTTTTCAATTCATTTTTACGTAGTTGGGTTTTAGTTTTTTTGTATATTAGATTTAAAAAAACCTGTGTTTTTATCAAATTTCAACCGATTTCAACAATTTCACTTAAAAGACTCGAGACCCGAGAAAACTCGAGACTTTGGCCTCGAGAATTCCCGAAACTCGAGAAAAAAAATAGGTCGAGAAATCAGAAACCCTAATTGGTATACGCACAGATGATAATCTTTTTGTCAGTTACCAAAAACCACTTAAAAAGTGGTAACTCAGTGGAACTTCAAATTGGATAATATCGATTTTTATAGCACACATAATACCCGCCATTCGGGCTTCGTCTGCGTCCACCGGACTGGCGTTAATTTAATAATAATAATAAATAATTTAAAATTTGTAAGTCATTCGTAAGGCTTGCAAGCTAGTGGACCTAATCTTGTCAAGTAGGCATTTCTTAAATATTAGACTAGAAACTTATTTAATTTAACTTTTTGTGTGATTGTGATTTTGTTAACTGTTCATTTCAAAACCATCATTAATTATTACGAAAGTAAACAATGTTTTGTTTATATACTAAAATACCTTGAACAAGTTAATACTTTCTACGGTTGTAATTTTTTCGATGCTCTAAACATCTGCATGTAAAACGTAATCATCTTCGGGAGAGATACGAAGTATAATTAAGAATCAAACGAACTTACCTGTGATGTTTGATATCTAATTATACGAGTGTCTTGACCGAAGATGATTACAGTCCCACCTCACCCGAGAATAATTACCCTTAACCGATCGAAAAAATTTGCTCTAAAATAATGACAAGAAATATGGCGGACCGCGGAATGTACTACGGTGCTGAGGAGTCAAAACACGTACTTTATTATATTTAAAACTTACATTTTTAAATAAATATTCTCTAAAAGTGTGATAAGGACGGCATCATCCCAGGTACTGCTGCATGTAAAACGTAATCATCTTCGGTCAAGACACTCGTATAATTAGATATCAAACATCACAGGTAAGTTCGTTTGATTCTTAAATAATCTGGTTCAAAGATTTTTCTTAATTTTTGAAAGGGATTTATTAACCCTTAACACATAGTTTGAAAGGAATATCTAAAAGTAGTTTATAATAAGCCATTTCATTATTTCTTCATAAATTGCCAAAGGTAGGTAAAAGCTATTATCGAGTCAGGTAGTTTTCTTAATTAAGTAAATATTTGGACTATTTACAAATAATTGTCTTGGCAGAGACTTGTTGAGTCTAATTATTATTGTTTTCACGCACTAATTACGAAAGCCGAAAATAGATAGAGGTCGCTGAGTAAATTACTTAATAAGTAATTACCAAGTAAAAAAACCAATGTTAAAAGTTAATAACGATAAGAAAATTTTCACTTAGGAGTAATTCTCATGATATCGCAAAATGCAGCGGCTGAGAAAAGATATAAATTCATTATCTTAGCACGCAGAAGAGAAAAAGGGGCGTTTAGTGTTGACTTCAAGAACTATTTTGGCTGCCTCGAGCCAAGTAAATGGGTTAATGAAGGGGAAAATGACGTCATCCATCTTAGTTGGATTCCTCTTAGCATCCTCGTGCCACGATGCCCGGCTTAATTCACTTCATTAATGTTTTTTACTTTTTATATTCAGCTTTGCATAAAAAATAATGGGGTAGATAAGATGACAATGGTTTGTTTAGTGTATTTTCTCACTCGAATTTGTTATTAGTTTCTAACCTAAATATTTCAATTTTCTGACATAAATTCGATTAAATCTCAGTCGTAAATTCTATCCTTTGATTTGTCTAAATTGGTCTAAATATTTAAATTCAAAAGCCTCCTATAGTTCCTAAGCTCTAGTTCTAGTTCTAGTAATTCAAGGACAGTATTATCTCAGGCAAATGCTCATTTAAAGTAACTCTGAAAATTCTTAAAACATGCCTAATTGTGATTTAAGCAATCTTTTAACTTTTCAGACTACTTAGGCACAGCCGAAGTTTCTTAGAATAATTGTATTTTTTCTAACTGAGCATAAATATTATTTTTTCTACGCGCAAGGGCGCTCATGCCACTTAAATTTTATGTGTAAGTCCAAATTTTTTTCTGAGCTCATTTCTTATCATCATACTTGTAATTTGTATATTATGGAGAAAAGCAAAAATATTGTTTCGTAGTACTCGTAGCTTTTTATGTAATTACTTAGTTTACAAAATACATAATGTCTTAAATTAAATGACACTGTACAAAAGTCGTTATTTAGTTAAATAAAGTTGCGCCTTACACAAAAGCAAAATAGAGAAGAACTTAGCAGAACAATTTTCATTGGCGTATAATTTTTTTGTTTTTCAAATTATCACGGCAAACATCTCATACGTCACAGAAAACCGAACATACTCCAATGTATTCCGTAACAAACGACTGTAAACCGTGCAACAATGAGGGTATAGCTATAACATCACATATTTGCGCTAGGATAAACCTCTCAATCCCATTTCAATCACGGTTTTATCCAATATTCGTAATAAAACACATAATAACGTCGTCGGCCGGGACAATGCAACATAAAGATCACCCGGCATCCGATTGGCCCGAGATAACACAGATATCAGGCCATGGTGGATGCCTACGGGATTGTTGCCGAGCTAAAGGCCCGATTAGGGAAAGCTCTTGCTAAGCTCATTGACTCAGTAGATGTATTTCCCTATCACATTATCACTCACTAAGTTCATTCAGTTAAGCTTTAAAATGTAATGTAGTATTTAAAGACTTGAAAAAAGCTTTTCACTGTTTTTCTTTTCAAAATGTCATTGCCACTAAACCCATATGGTGATGCGAGGGGTTTGTTACGTATTTGTTTTAAGAGAAATTGAATAGAAAATGCGATGCGGGAATAGAATAACTGTGTGAGTTGCCGAGGAAGGAGTTTACCCGATATATTGAGATTATATGAGACTCATGCACTGACCTGGTAACAGCGACACCGGGCTCCCTTTCCCAGTTCCAGCACTCCTTGTGGCAATCCAATATCAGAGGGCGTCGTTCGAATAGCGGAAAACACTGCACTTCGCACAAAATCACCAAACGATAGAATAAAATAGTTTTTTATAGCGGCGTAGATGCACACGTGAAAAATGGAGTCTGGGCAACGGGCAACTGTCTTTTTTCTTTCAAATGTTTGGTAGGCGGCACAACAGTTTACGCCGCGGAGAAATAGATGGCGTTAGACGCCAAGGAACTTTGGCGAATGGTCGGGATGATGCACGCATGTATACCAACAGTAGAACATGAGAACTCTTTGTTGCCAACATAAGCGCGCAAACATCCTCCCCGGCTTGAAAATACTAGGGATTTTCAAAGAATATGATGCAGAATTATTACTGAAATAAAGTTAAGATCAAGATTAAAATGTGACGGAATATATAATACTGGTTTTGGAGGGCAATTAAAGCAAAATATATAAATATAAGACAAAAATGTGGTATGTATACAATATATGACAAAAATATGAGGTTGTATGCGATTATAACTGTGTTCGCTATTGATTAGGAAGTGGGCATAATTTAACAACAGGACGCTTATAAGTTCCAGTTGTTGTTCTTACTGAAGCGACGCGAATAATCCCATCCTTACCAGGATATACTTGTTCTATTATGCCAGTGGGCCAACGAAGAGGTGGTGTATCATCATGATGTATGAGAACAAGAGTCCCAGGACTTACTGGAACAGCAGGTGTATTCCACTTCTGTCTTACTTGTAAAGTATGCAAATAATCTAAGTGCCACCTCTTCCAGTAGTCTCGCACTAATTTATCCAAAAGGGATTTTCGATCAGAAAGACGCATTGATGAATTTAGTTCGCTTACAGGTAAACTTTGTAAAGGTGTAGTCATTAAAAAATGTGCTGGAGTTAAAATATGGTGAGGTTGATCGGCCAACAGACACAACGGACGCGAATTTAATAGACATTCTATCTGAGTTAGGACAGTTAAGAGCTCTTCATAACAAAGCAGCTGATTACCGATTGTGCGGAATAAATGCGTTTTTATACTTTTTATGTTTGCCTCCCAAATGCCGCCCATGTGGGGAGCTCGAGCAGGCAAAGTACGCCAAATAATTTTGCGGTTGTCAGTTAATTCATTTTGAAACGCGGTGCACGTTTCATGCGCGAAAAGGAAACTGTAAAGTTCGTCCAATTGTCGTTTAGCACCGATAAAATTAGTTCCGTTGTCAGAGTACATACATGAGACAGGACCTCGCCTGGAAAGGAAGCGCTTAAAAGCGTCTAGAAATGTTTCAGTACTCAAATCCGAAGCCAATTCGATGTGTATTGCCTTTGTAGTTAGGCAAACAAAAAGGCAAATGTAAGCCTTTTGACTTTTAACACCACGTCTACGTGTAAGTGTTATGTTAATAGGCCCAGCATAATCTACTCCAGTGTGGGTGAAAGCTTTAGCTTCTTGAACACGAGCTGGAGGAAGGCTTGCCATTATAGGCGAAGGATGAGTAGGTGCGACCTTAAAACAAAAATTGCATTTGCGAACACGCTGTCGGATAATGTTGCGAGCAGATACAATCCAATATCTCTGTCTTAATAATGACATTAAAAGATGCGATCCAGTATGACAATTAGATCGATGACAATCATCGATGATGAGATTAATGATGTGATGACTACGAGGCAGCAAAATTGGATGTTGATTTTCAAATGGAATGTCAGCGTTAGTAAGGCGCCCACCAACGCGGAGCAGCCCGTCATTGTCGATGAACAAATCAAGTTTTCTGAGGGATGCGGAAGGCAAGTTACCATTGGATATGTTTTTTATATCTTCATTGAAATATTGTTTCTGTAGCGTACGAAGAAGAACGAGTTCAGCAGATTCCAGATGAGGTGCTTCGATTGAAGGTGAGTTAGGTATCTTTTTTATAAAGCGTAAGACATAAACAGTAATGCGTTTTAATTTTTTCCAGGACGAAACCCGGGTTGCGAGCTCAAGAAGGGGGTGCGGCGATGCGTCTACATCGGATACAGCAGTTAAAGTAACCGACGGTCTCATTTCAGGTATATCATCAAGATGAGAAGATACAAAGGGCACGATCGGCCAATCGGCGATGGGAGATTGAGCCCATAAGGGGCCATGCCACCATAATGATTGCGCGATTAATTGCGAAGGTAAAAGACCTCGCGAGACACAGTCACTGGGATTCTCAGATCCGTTTATATGAAAAAAGCGGCCAGGTGGCAAATTATCGTGTATTTTACTAACACGGTTGGCGACAAACATTTGCCAACGGTGCGGCGATGAATGAATCCACGACAGAGCGATAGTGGAATCTGAAAAGGCGAATATTTCATTTATAGGGTAGCGATTATCAAATGCGGCGTGAACTCGTTTAATAAATTCAGAAAGAAGCAATGCGGCACACAATTCGAGCCTAGCGAGCGTTATAGTTTTGAGCGGAGCGACTTTCGACCTTGAACATACTAATTGTATAGAAATGTCACCGTTCGGATGCGTTACATGCAAAAAAATTACACAGCCATATGCCTTAAGACTGGCATCTCCGAAACCGAGTAAGCGGACAGTGCAACCTGCTGATATGCCCAAGTGGCGCGGTATTTGCAAACTTGATAAAAGGGGCAATTCATTTTTAAATTCAGTGAAGCGGTCAATAATTGGTTGAGGTGGTACTTCATCCCAATCAATTTTAGCGAGCCATAAATCTTGAAGTAAAAGCTTGGCGTAAAGTATAACAGGCGCAACTAAGCCGAGTACATCAAACAAGCGAGCAATAGTAGATAAAATCACGCGTTTAGTATTATTAGCGGGAGTTTCATTAATTGTGAACGTGAAAGTGTCAGTTACAGGTAGCCATTTCAAACCTAGGACCTTTAGTGTGTCGCTATTATCGGTGAATTCAATTGCGGCGCGATGAGACTCAGGCAAATGAGCGAGAAGTTCAGGCGAGTTACTGGCCCATTTTATTAGATCAAATCCACCGGATTTAAACATTGCGATTAGGTCATGAGCTAACTGAATCGCGTCATTTGCGGTGGGAACTGATGAGGTTAAATCGTCCATGTACATTTCGTGAGTGGCGACCTCTGCAGCGCGAGGGAAGCGATCCTGTTCCTCAAGAGCCAATTGTCGGATCGTGCGCATAGCCAGGTACGGACTCGAGCGAAGACCGAATGCGACCGAATTAAATTGGAAAATACGAACAAGTTCGTCTTCATTAAATCGGTATAATATTTTTTGATATTTACGATCATCATCTGCTAAAAGTATGCGAAGGTACATTTGTTGCACGTCTGCCGTGACGGCTATTTCAAATTGACGAAACCTTAATAGCAATGTAAATAAATCAGCCTGCAAGTTAGGTCCAGTCATGAGTAAATCGTTGAGCGAAAAACCAGTGTCCGTTTTGGCGCTGGCATCCAAAACAATGCGCGTTTTAGTCGTAGTTCTATCGGGACGAATTACAGCTTGATGTGGGATAAAGTAACCCTCACTCAAAGCCACGGATGAGTATGGTATTTCAGATAAATAACCCTTTTTTAAATAGTCAGAAATTACTTCATTATACGCCTCACGAAGTGTAGGCAGCGCGATGAATTTACGCTCAAGTGCAGCTAATCTACGCTGAGCACCAATATGCGAATTACCTAATGTTTTAGGATCCCCTTTAAAAGGCAAAGAAACAATGAAACGGCCAGAAGAATCGCGCGACACTGTCGATAAGAACTTGCGTTCGCACTCGCGGTCGTCCGGACTGACGTCACAGCCACCACTAGTAACCTCCTCAAGCTCCCAAAATTTAATTAAAGACTGATGCAAATTGTCATTTATTAAAGGACCGAAGGACCAGGCTACATTGCCAGGTTCGACGGAGCTAACCATTTCACCCACAACAATATAGCCAAGAGTAGTTTCGAGCGCGTGAGGGGCAATGACCGGGCCGTCAGCCGGGCGCGATGTCACAGTAGGTATAATCTTACCACCGAGTAATAAATGTGGGAACAACGGTGCGCCGAGAATTGCGTGAATATCGCCAGGTAAATTCCATAAATCATCGGCGAGTGGAATATTCGAAAAGTCGTCGATTATGCTTGCGTTAACAACGCGAGTAGGTAGATAGTCAGTAATATGTTCGACTACCAAGCATTTTACATTATATTGTGCGTCAGAGACGCGAGACTTAATTGTCAGCGAAACAAAACCTAAAACAGAGGTATCGAGCGACCCTACAGTTTTAATAGTCGAATTAATTAGCGGTTGAATATTCAAGTTCAATTGATTACAACATGAAAGCGTTACAATATTATTTTGCGATGCACTGTCAATTAAACATCTGATAGTTACGTGTTTACCATTAATAGGTACATAAACTTGCGCGGTAGGTAGTATTGTCGTAAAATTGTTTTTATGTGAGGTTGTCAATACGACGTCCGCCTCGTCCTGATACGCGCCTAAACATGTGGCGGAATTGTCACTGGACTGCGAGTGCAAGCACACAGAGCGTTCCGGCTGCACAGAGGTGGTTACGGGCGGGGCCGCTGACTGCGGAGGCTCCGCGAAAGGTGGTGAATGCGTTGTAATTTGATTTGTATTAATGCGAGTGGATTGCGAAGTAACCGGGGTGTCAAAATGCAACATAGAATGATGTTTTTTATTACAGATTTTACACAAGCTTTGGGAACCGCACTTTGAAGTATTGTGACTTGACCCTAAACAATTAACACACAAATGATTTTGTTTCACAAATTGAAATCTATCTTTGATGCTCATTTTCTTAAACTCGGTGCATTCATAAAGACGAAAATGCTGAACCGATTTACAATAAATGCACGTATTTACTTTAGCATTTCCCGATGTGTTGTCATTTGTTATGGCAAAGGTATGAGACACTCTTTTAGTAGTGTTATTATTATTAAAGCGCGGTCGCGGTTGTGTCTGTTGAACCGAAAACGAAGATGTTCGTTCTAAGACTTTAATATGGTGGCGGATGAAATTGATAACATCTGAACTCTCCGGTATGTCTTTGTCACGAATAGATGATTCGAATTGTTGCACAGTTTGTAAGTCTAACTTTTTTAATGCGATATGCGTTATGATGAAGTCAGGTAAATCATCGATATTTAATTGTCTTAGCGCGGCAAAAGATGAGTTAAGGTTTTCTATAAAATCATTTAATTGAGATGGCGAACTGTTTGTTAATTTAATGTCCAAAATGTTATTCAAATACATGGTGCCTAGTGCACGTTTATCTTGATATTTAGTTATTAGAGATTCCCAAATAGTGGGGTAATTGACCTCATTCGGTATTACGCCTGCGAATGTCTTGAGCGCCGAGCCACTCAATTTACCTATCAAATATTGCACTCGGTGCGCGTTGGTCAATGCTTTGTTGTTATGCACGTTTGTTTTGAATGATTCGTAAAATAGGGGCCAATTATTAGGATTTCCGTCAAATGAAGGTAATTCGATCGGGGGTAATCTAATTGTATCACTGTTTACAGATTTTGTTGATGAAGTATGTGCGGTATTTGCCTGACATTCAACAATTGATGAACGCGTTTGTGAAATGTATGAATAAAGCTCCTCAAAGGATGACCAATCACTAAAATTGGGAACAGCTACGGGATTCAACTCCATCTCTAAAAGATTATGCTGATCGCAAAGCGAATTAAATTCATCATACAATTTTGGTAAAGTTGAACATGAAGCTAAAAATGCTTGTTGAGACTTAGTTATTTCTTTTGAGATCGAAATATTCTTTGCAACAGTAAAGATTTCATTAATGCGAGCGAAAATGGCTTGCTTTTTAGCAACGACAAATTTTAATTTTGTAGCGGACGCCATTTTGGGCGCCGTTTCAAAGCGAGTTTGCGTTAGATGAAAAAATATGCGTAGTTATTTTGAGCAAAATGCGATGCGAAACACAGTTATAGATGCGTTAAAATGTATAACAATATAATATATAGGTATTAAAATACGTAACAAAGATTATAGCGTAAATAAATATAGAACGGGGCTGGTTAAATCCGGATCTAAGGTACCATAAAATTGGTGATGCGAGGGGTTTGTTACGTATTTGTTTTAAGAGAAATTGAATAGAAAATGCGATGCGGGAATAGAATAACTGTGTGAGTTGCCGAGGAAGGAGTTTACCCGATATATTGAGATTATATGAGACTCATGCACTGACCTGGTAACAGCGACACCGGGCTCCCTTTCCCAGTTCCAGCACTCCTTGTGGCAATCCAATATCAGAGGGCGTCGTTCGAATAGCGGAAAACACTGCACTTCGCACAAAATCACCAAACGATAGAATAAAATAGTTTTTTATAGCGGCGTAGATGCACACGTGAAAAATGGAGTCTGGGCAACGGGCAACTGTCTTTTTTCTTTCAAATGTTTGGTAGGCGGCACAACAGTTTACGCCGCGGAGAAATAGATGGCGTTAGACGCCAAGGAACTTTGGCGAATGGTCGGGAAGATGCACGCATGTATACCAACAGTAGAACATGAGAACTCTTTGTTGCCAACATAAGCGCGCAAACACCATATAATATGTACTTTATTTTTACGTGACAAACTATTCGTGCTGACTATTACCAAAATAATATATCTATAGAATTTGTAACATAATACTTAGGCTGAGTTGCACCACCTAACTATGACGATAACCGGTGCTTTTTGTATGGAGTTTGACAGATTTTTGACGTTTGTCAAAGTTAAAGTAAGATGGTGTAACCCAGCCTTACATTCTGTAACCAAAAACACAGCACTCACTGAAACAACTGAACATTAAAAAAAAACATAGATTAGTGTTATAACACTCACTGGTACCTCTAACCCAAAATGTCCTCGTTTGGCTTCCCATTCAGTTTCCATTACTTGTCCCAAACTACCTGTATATCAAAGCGCGGATGTGAAAGCCTCCGCCGGAATTTTTTCGCCCAACGTACGGTCCGCTCTTGCAAAGCTGCGGCACTAATGAAATCTCTTGTATTTTTGAAAATCCTCAATATTTATGAAAAGTTATTGAGTTTTGTTTGGTACTAAAAAAAACGGAGCTTTTCACCAATATTTTTGAAAACCTATAAAACTTATTGTATTTACTAGTTGTTGTGTGCATATGAAAAGGTATGTTAATTAAGTCTGTCATCATCCAGAATAAATATAATATCTATTATTTATTATAGTCATCGCGATCCGTTTATGAACGTGACACACTTATAACTTTGTATTTTTCATACAAATAATAAATGCAGTAACAATGCCCGCGCAGGCTTTGTTAAATTACTTTTCCGCAGGACTTTTCAACTTTATTGCTTATTGTTTGGTTCCTATTTACTCTCTTTATTATTATGATTGTGAGATACTCATGTTCTAACTTATTGCGTAAAAATGTGTCGAATTTATTACGTCCAGTCTACATTATATTTAGAATGTTACCAAAATAAAAATAGGTAAGTATAAACTTTGACCTACTTTCCCCTTTTTAGAACACAGTCAATATTAAATTACCTTTACAAATCAATGTAATAACAAGGTACTCACAGAAGCATTATAAAGACTTCAATCATACGTCCGGAAGTAACAATAGGAAGTCTAAAAGATAATACTCCGTTGGTTCCACTACGGTCTACGGGCGATATCACTAATCGGATTTCAAGTCGTCGGCCCGCCCAGCTGGAACATCCGTACAAAGAACTTCCATTAACTGACAAAAAAACCTTGGACGTTTTACCTTAACGCCTTCGATGGCCACATCTCACCTACGCTGCCAATAAAGCTTACCGGTGGAAAAAATCCGTTGTAAGTCCTAATAACGGTCGTTTAACGTTTTCAATGTTGATGTTGCTGAAGTGATTGAAATTAAACTTTTGAAATATTTATTGTATTAGTACTTTTTTTTTACAAGAATACGACATCAATTATTATAATTTGACCACTTTCTGGCCTGTAGGTTTGCGTACTAGAGTTCATATGGTTACAGGTTCGAATACCGTGAGGGACACATAAAAGAGTTTTCTTTGTAAACCTACGAGTATTTATTTACTGGGTGATTGTTGGAAAACAATACATATTTGTGAACACAAATAGACGTTATACAAGAGTTGAGTAACAGGAAACAATGTTAACTGTTACATACTACTTCTTATAAACATTTTCTGGAGTAGGTGCAGTTTAATAAAGTGCAGCAATGAACCCGGCTGAAAAGAAAACGCGACGAAGTAATTATCCGACATTAAAGTTAGGATTAAAAAGTAACGATTTAAAATTGAAGTCATTTTATATGAACCGCGGTACGATCATTGTACGACGGGAGGCTGCCGGTCTGAGATTTTGGGATAATATGGATAATCCACGCCGCTCGGAATGAAGCCATGGAGCGATCCTTTGCCGTTCATCCGACTCGAAAATTATTTATTCATTGCCTTGTTTATGATTACGACGATAATATTGTGTATATACAGAGTTGTCCCGACCTAAATGGCAGCTGGGACACCGAGCCGTTTTAATCTGCGGTCGAGACAAAAGAAAAACTAGTTTAAACTTTTTTCAACGCATTCTCTCCTTGCGAATAATGCAGTTCCTGTACCAGTGGAAATAAATGAAATAGCATTTTGTTGGTAGACTACCGAAATATGTATTTAATTAGTTCATATGCGTAACTTTATTAATTACGATTGTGACTTACTACGATTAATTTTAATTAGCTTTATATAAAGAAAGAATTTTATAGTTCAACGCAAAGAGCTCTATGGAATTTTAATTACATTTAGGTCTCGTAGGTTACTAAAACAAAAGCCAAATGAGAAATAATAAGGCAATATTGTTGTCATGAAAAATTAAAGCTTTTTATGGCTTTAAGTAGGATTTTTATCACAAAAATAAAACAGAGAACTTATAACGCACTAATGAGACTATTTAGAATACTTATAAATCTATAAATCTCAAAAGGTCAAATTTTGAACAGACTATCCATACCATGCTTTCTCAAATGGCACCCATAATATTGAACTCTCACAAGTACCGATTCACAATATCTACTTATTATACCTTTTTACTCTTGCCTTTGGAGGCGAACATTTATTACTGTCTTATTGCTCCGGAGTGCTTGAAGCCATACTGGGAGCAGTCAACAAGAGGTTATTATGTTGGTACTGGCTAAAAATGAGTAAGAAAAGCATTGCACTCCGCATCGGTGCGGGACGTAAAGGAAGCAACTTTTTTGAAGCAACTTTTTTACGGCCAACCGTAAACTACGCTGCTTTACTTTTTTGAAGAAACTTTTAAATGTGGGGTAACTGCTACCAGATTTTTTTAATAGCGGAGTGAAAGATGTTGTGCTTCAGCGAGAATATCAACTCGAAACTTTTCTTGGTAATTGAAAACTTTAAGGACCGTTTGGTAATGTCCTCATTTCTACTTAAGACTCGATGTTTTGTTCTTAACAGATTTATGCCCCTACTGCTAATTAAAGGACGAAATATCAGGCTACAGACTAGTGGTATATTAAGAAGTCGATGTGTAGTCTGATCGCTGTTGATTGCCTAAATAAATCAATAAACTTTGCAAACATATAAAACTCTGTGAAACGAAATATCCGTGAAAAGTCAAAACTAGAACCATGTCATGTCCCAGTTAATGTACGTTAGGCCTATTTATAACGCGGCAAATATTAAAATACCGCGGAACCTAATTTGACTTCCAAAACACTGTCGCTTGCAACAAAAACCAATAATCAGATACAGATACGAGTTATTTGTTGGTTTTAAAAGCATTGTGCGGCAAAGAAACCTCGTTGTTATGGCATAATGCGTAAAAAGGTACATTCGGGTGGATTTATGAAGGAGGCCTCGGTTGGTTTATGATGACAATGCGGCCGGAGTGCCGCGAGCGCCACCTCATTTCCGCGCTGAAAGTTATAAAAACATATTGAAAATGAGATTCCGCTGGAAGACCTAGCGAGTGTTATCTTGTTTTGTGATTTGCCTGTTTTTATGTACGCTCGCGGGGAAAATAAACTTATTTCTGGCGGGACCTTTACAATTCGCGCGGATAAATTTCACGCTTATACCCTGCCGGGAGAAACATACTTTTAATTGGGTGCTCACTGGAAATACTGTACGTTTACATCAGCGATTACAAAGGGCTATTCCGACTGAAAAATGTTATGTTACGCGCATAGATTAATCTACTGGATATGCAAATGAATGTGGAATGACAAAAAAACGAAACGTATGTATAAGTTTGTAGCTAAATAAATGGCCTTCGTAGCCCGTATGTACCAAATATAGCAACCAAATTAAAATGTACCTAGTTATTTTTGAAAAAGATTTGTTAGTTGAATTATTAAGTAAGCCAGCCTACAGCTAGCAGTGTTTTGGCACCCCATCAATTCAATTTTTTTTCTTCATCCTAAAATAATTAATAATACTAACGCAGCGTGGGACGTCCACCTGTAGGTGGACGTCCCACGGTGGACCGACGACATCGTAAAGGTAGCAGGGAAGCGCTGGACACAGGCCGCTACCAATCGAACAACGTGGAAAGCATTAGGGGAGGCCTATGTTCAGCAGTGGACGTCCTATGGTTGAAATGATGATGATGATGATGAAAATAATTAATTCCAATCCATACAACTTTAAATGGCTGACTAGGTACAAAAAAAGAAAGAGCTCTAAACTTGATCCAATTCAATCCAAGACATAAAACATCTTCAGGATTCCTCTTATTCGTAATTCTCAAAAAAAAAAAGGTACAGAAGGCGACATTTTATCTAAACACAGTAAGATCGTATGTAGTTGAGATAAGTACTATTTCGTAAAAATATATAATATACCTACTCATGAACTGTGGACTGTACAAAGAGACTAACGGAAAATAATATATTAGGTACGAAAGCAAACACGTATCCAATACGAGGAACTCTGGATAACTTTAATCCAAGTTTATTCGGTGTAATGTTAGTAAATTAGAGTTCCTGAAGTAACGTGTACACACGTGAAAATGTCATATAATTTAGTTAACAACTTTGTTACTCCCATTACTTGCTATTTAGCTAAAGCTCGCTTTACTGAGAGCGGATCTAATTATAACGTGCAGGTTAGGTAACTAAGCTGTGCTGCTTAAACACACTTTTAGCTTTCTAAATAATTAATGCACTTATTTGAATTTAAAAATGCTGCGAAGATAATATTCGCATATTTAAATTAGGCGCTTGTTTTGCATGTAAGAGTCCTTGTAAGGCAGTCTTATAAAAGTCTCTAGCTATAGTCAAATTTTAACGAAATACTTGTAAGTTTTACCAGATAGTTGTATTTTTTTCGACTAACTTAACAAAAGAAACCATCGTCAACAACAAGATTTCATTTAAAAAGATATTTTATGAAGCGATACAAGTACGAACAACGGCTTATCAAGCTTTTACTTTACATTGTAATGGTACCTACGAGTACCAATTAAGCGACATAAAATCTAACCCCCTTATTAAAAAATGTTATACCCTAGTTGAAGTTGTCATTTAGTATGGAAATGTCATTTTAATCCAGAGTTCATCCTAGGTGTAACATTTTATTAATAAGGGGGATAGTGTTTAGTATGTCCGAAAGGTGGGAGTAAGTACCTAGAAAGAGATGATAAACACAATTAACTGATTAGATAGGTAACTAGATTATAATGAAAATTGTATCACTTTAAGTACACTGTGCATTGTGCATATACGCTGCAGTAACGCACTTATTGACACAATAACGCAGTCAAAGACAAGTGCATGCGATGACGAGATCAAATTGCTTGTGCCACGGCTTTATGCACGAAGTAGTCAGTGTATGCACGTCACTGTACTGATTTAATGTCGCGAACACACTGGCTTTGAGATATAATCACGTTTGATATCAAATGTTAAACGTTAATGTAAGGCAGACGTAGCTAAACAGTTGCATTGTTAATGAAGACTAAAGCCTCAGTCAAACGGCTAGCTTAATCTTGACTTAGTGTACCTTTCTGCTTTTAAATTCTTAATAAGTATTATTTAATAACCACGTATAACGCCTTTGTTTTGAAGTGTCAAATATTAATAATAATATTTGACACTTCAAAACAAAGGCGTTCCAACCGAAAATCGGTCAGTGAAATTCTCAAACAAACTTACCATCAAAATGATAAATTTAATTACAACCTCACATTTCCTTCAGCCTCTTCAACTTTGAAGTATCAAAATGAATTCCAATAACAATTAGATAAACGGCGTCAATTAGCGTCGTGACGGCGAGTTAAAAAGACGGCGGAAGACAAAGCTCGTTAGGTTATCCGTGTGAAAGCAACTTGCTGTTGTCAGTTAAGGGCCACGTAGCAAAGAGTGTCTTGTCAAGCGCCCGCCTCAGTGCGAGCCACCCTGCGACTCTGGGCGGACGCTACGCCGTAGCCGCGCGCGCTACGATCCCCGTAGCGACTACGAACTTTGTACAAGTTTGTAAAAGCGTGTGTTGATTGAGGAATTAGGTGTGGATTTTTAAATAAGATTAGTAAGTATTGACGTTTTTTGGATTAATGTTGTAGATAGTTGTAAAATTTGTGTCTTTTTTTTAAATAATTTATCGGGCTTCGGATTTGGTTTGAAATTCTAGGATTACGAACAATTGTAGTGAATTTAACGTGTTTTAGATAATCGTTTACAAGAAATATTTTCTCGCCTTCGTGAATATTTAAAATTTATTTTATTAAAAGTTTTTACGGTGCTTAAAATTACACAGTATAAAATTTAATAAAATTGTGTGTATAAAACCAAAAATAATTTTAAAAGAATGATGTTTACACTTCATACCCATTAATATTTCCGAAACTTATGTTTAATTAAAAAAAATATTATATTTACTTCAGACTACACAGAAAAATGATACTCAAAAATAAGACTGTAATAATAACGAATGAAACCCTCGAAATAACGAATCGTTTGTAGACCGACTGAACAAAATATAACATTCGATACAAAAACAAAATCGGATCGCGCTAAATACACGCACTCTGTAAAACGTATAAATATACCTCATTAGAAGGAACATACTCTTATAACTATGTAGGGTACCGTAAGTCAAAATAACGAAGGAAATTACGTCAGTGATTCCGAAGAGGGCTCATTTTATTCCGGCTTCCTTTGTTTTCTCTCGTCAAATCGCTTTACGTTGCCAGTTAGTAAGATGAAAGGAAAAATAATTAGTTCTGATAATGTGCGATGCTTTGAGCGATCTAATGCGAGTCCCGAAATTAGCTTTGTGCTTTTCGACTAGTGTATAGACAATGCTCTCTTTAATTATTGTTCGGTGGACGTTTCGACTTAATTATTATTGATTGATTTAATTACTTAGAACTCTTCACGTATCCATTTTCGTTACGTTTGTAGACGCTTTCATTGTTTGTTGTACCTACTCGTAGATCCGAACCGAATCTGAAATATTTAACAAATTTTTCAATGAAATAAATTAACTGCATATTTGTAAATAAGGACATAATGATATGTATATTCATCTGTTATTGTCGTTTCCTAAAATAATAACAAAAAAGAAGGTCTTTTTCTATATTTTCGTAAAAGTAGTGTCATCATCATCATCATCATCGTCATCTCAGCCATAGGACGTCCACTGCTAAACATAGGCCTCCCCTAATGCTTTCCATGTTGCCCGGTTAGTAGCTTTCGTAAAATAAGTGTACATTATATTATGTAAAAAGAGTAACTTAAGTTGTTTCAAACAGCTTAAGCTACACTTTTTACATAGGTAATAAGATTTACACTTCAGTTCTATATTTCCAACATATAAAGCAAAAATCATAACGCTTAACTAATTTTTATACAAACACAATTAGGCTCGTATTTTGAAACAACGCTAAAGTCCACTTAAGAATAGATTAAGCCTATGATTGGTGCAAATATTGAAATTTAAGCACTCACCTTAAATCTGTACTTGACTTTGAATCGAGCTAGAACTTCGTTTGATATAATAAGACCCTTAAATTTACTTTAAAGAAAATGCTTATTTTACTGAAGAATTACCTATCTACGCGATAATTACTTTTACCTACCACAATTATTATGCAGATACTATACCCATGTCTAATAATATAACAAGCATGTCAAAAATGTTTCCTACAGTAGAGTATTTAAAAAAAAAACGCAAACAATGATAAATAAATCCAAATATCCGTAATAAAACGACAACACATACCTTTTAGCAGTACTTAAACATTCACGCGTGTCCGATGCCCATATTACATAACTTTTCATCACAAAATATTCAACTGCAAATAATGGAACTTCACGTCACACCGCGTCAGAATAGTTTCACCGTTTCATACTTTCAAATTAATCCCAGAATTGAAATAAACTTTAGTTGAATTTAATGCCAGCCGAGCTGCCGGGCTGGCTTTAAACATACCTAGTTTTGGCATAGCCAGCGGTTAAATGTGTAGAATAGCCCACTGCGGGCTATTTACCAAATAAACAGTTTTAGTTCTACCATTTTCAATGACAATGGGAAGTTTAAGGTATCTAGGCGGATATTATGCTTGACCTTAATCCTTTATTGCTGAAGTTTGTATGAAAATAATATTGTGCATTGAAATACATTTCGAAAAATAAAATTTATTTATGTTCTAGTCTTTAACCTACCTTTAATCTACTATCTTTCACAATATAAACCCGAATAAAAAAAAACAGAATTACGTTTTCTGCAACTCGTGCTAAAGCTTTTATTGATTCAATATCCAACGCTACATGATTTATGCATTAACTTCATGAAATCTTTAACAAACGCACAACCTTTTATAATACGATTGTAATAAAATGTGAACGTGATGCGAATTGCAAAAACATTAAATATTAGGTCCAGTATCAAGTACAGCGGAATATTGGACTAAGTAATAATTTTGTTCTAAGTTACGAGCCAATAAAATAGCAACGATTTCTAGTTGGAGATTTTTTCACAAATGTCTATTACTTCGAAATATCCTTTCGAAGCCAAATTGATAGATATCAAATAACGTACAAAACGAATTATTCGAATTTCATTCTACGTAAATCCAATTTGTAAATCGACCTTCAATTTGGGTTTTGTGGGAGATATCCCTGTAGATTTCTAATATGGCAACATCCATTCGTAGCTGAGCGCTTTTAACTAATCTGGACGTTGTAGAGAATCTATTAATAGTACTAATTGTAAAGAATTAGGAGGGAATAACAAACAAGTCTAACATTATAATTTTGTAGGAGGGATACGCTGGTTGAAATGTTGAAAGCTGTAACAAATTAATCCTGTTTATTCCCCTAGGAGTAGATTCATACAATTACTGTTTAATTACGCCGTCACTGCTGAACAGATGCGGACGAACCAGAACCGCTGTATATAATAGACTGGAGGTACAAAATAAAAGGGATCAGAAGGTCTACTTTAGAGAATGAAGAAGTTAAGTTGAGCTAATATTTGAATTTAAAAAAATATGCACATTATAAAAATCATCTTCTTTCCATACTATAATAAGTAGGTAATTTAGAATGAAATACACGTAATGTCATAGTGGAATGAATCTTGATAGATATAGAATTTAATAAGTCAGTTAATTAGATGTAATAGTCTTCAGTTTCATTAAAGTTGAGATTATGTATACATAATGTTGATGTAACCACAATAACTAAATATTATAAGAGAAATATTACGGCATTATTGCAAAATTATGCCACCCTATTCAAATCTAGAGGTATAAAAATGTCCTCTCAATCTTATGACTAATAGATATCATTACTTCCAGCCTTAGCACTCTATTTGGAAAGCATTACAAATCCTTTTAAATCAAAAGCATTTTCGTTATAGGATCACACTTCTAACTATAAAAGGTACCATCGTCGTCTGTGCCTAGGTACGTAAAAGTTATGAAATATTTTTAAAAAACATAATGCTTCAATCACACCAGCGCGTGCAGATTGCCATTGCCGCCGGCACGATCACGGTGCGATCATAGGCCAATGACAGGTCGCGCGGACTGTCATGGGTCGCGCGACCTGTCATTGGCCTATGATCGCGCCAGTGATGGCGATCTGTACGCGTTGGTGTGATTGAAGCATTATGTTTTTTAAAAATATTTCATAACTTTTACGTACCTAGGCACAGACGACGATGGTACCTTTTGGTTGAAGCTTAAGTAAAATACATGAAAGTTGTCAAAAGACGAGCTTACTGCATTATTTATGTTGTGGCTATAGACTGCAGTAATTCCAGTTTTTGTTGAGATTAGTTACTTAGCCGGACCGTTTTGTCGGAGTCACGGGTGTTCGACCCTAAAGTTTCCCTGTCCGGTAATTACTTACCGATCAATTGTAGGTGTTATCCTAAACACTTTGCTAATTAGGGAGCTGGAATGTTGGTTCTATTGATAGAGATAGCAAACTTTCTCGGCTTTGAAGCCTTGATTCTCCTTCCCAGGTAGAGTGTATACCTACTCCAAAAGAAAATTAAGAGTAGATACTTGATTTGACTTATAGGATTTGGTTACGGTACTTTTCTAAAGTATAGCCAGAAGTTACATAGTTTATAGCTTGAGCAGTGAATACTTAGTTCCGGGGGTAAATTAAACTGTCATCGGACCTTCGACCAAATTAATCAAAAGAAAATTCAAGTTCAAAGCTAAGGATTGAATTCCCTCCAGTGCAAAATGGATGAGAGGTGGCGGCAAATATTTTCAAAAGGAGATCTACGCCACTGAGAGTATGCATATATTTTATGGACCTGTCACATGACAGTAATATTTTTTGGAATGAAACACAGCCACATTACATGACGCACACATCATAAATGGAAAAATCTGATGTACCTATATGTACATAACTCTTAAAACCTGAAATAAATCATACATTTCACTGTCCTGTTTCTGTTCTTCTGTCCTGTGAGATACTGATGATGAAAGTTAGACTGACTATTCTTGGGTAAAACAAAAAATAAAAGCAACAAGTCAGAATTCATTCCAGCTTGGCAGGTTTGAATAGAACTAATCCAAGTTAATTCATTGATTTCAAATTGTTTCTTAAATGAATATCATAAGCGATAAAATATTTGGTTTGGTTGCAAAAATGTCTTCACAAAAAAGTGACTTGCGAACTGAGTGATTATTACCTACCTATCCTACAACTAATAAACTAAGTATAGAGCTCACTACAAAATAGTTTATTTTATTTAACATTTTATTACTCATAACCAAGTTTATTTTCTTTCAAAATAACCAAAATAGTTCAGGTAATCGTTATGCATCTCTAAAGGTTAATAAACAATCTAGTTCATTAAATTTAAAGCATGAAATTCAGTACTAAATCACCAGCTTCTATCTGCGATTTCAATCGTGAACAGGAAGAAGTTAGATGTTATACATATTTTAGCACATTTGAACGTACGCCAAGTCTGATTTAGCGTGCAATGAATACTTTCGAATAAACTATGAGTTGAGGAAATCGATAACCCATGTTTTGGGATTGGAATCTTAGACTGTAGTTGACATTAAACTTTAATCAATAAGTACAAGGCATAATTGATTTACAACACTTTATTTATGAGCATAGAACGCATAATAAAATAATTCCCTATACATTAATAGAGTCAATTGAGTTGGTAAATGCAACCTCGTATTTTTATTGCTATACAAGCTGTAAAAAGATTGATCGGTGCTATAAAGTAGTAATTTGCTAACTTTTGAGTTCTTAAGACTATCATCATTTATGATTAGACGGCATGATTAGATTTGTCGAAGACTGCATTGTTGCTTTTGCTTTTAGTGTATTCTGCAATATAGCAAATTGTTCAAAATGTGTAATTTAAAAGTCAAATAAAATAGGTCGTCAACACTTAACATAAGGTACCTACATAATGCACAAAGAAAATAAGATCAGAATAATTTTATATGAGGACAGAGAATAACGTTCAAAACGTGCACAGGTTTCCAACCAGAAGATAGATAGCTTTAATATCTAGCTTTAGAAATATCGGGTCACAAACTCACAATAACACAACTATATTGCATATTTTATGCAAGTTTCATAAAACGTTCCGATAGTTTATACTCAGCGACTTCATTTGAACTTTACAACATCATTGTCTATCCAATAATTGTTATCATGGTTTCTTGTTACCGATTATTTATAATATTACTCGCTTCTCAGTATTCTCGATTCGATCTCTCAATAAATTAATTAAATTATAATTAGGAATCTAAATTAAGTTTCCACTAAATCGATTATAACAATTCGCGGCTAGTTAGCCTTTTGTAATTAAATTTCACGTGTAATGAAATCAGTGTTTCGAAATAAACGTTTAAATTTTAACGAAATAAGCACTAGGTATTAGCTAGATAGCTAATCCAGCAGCTGGAGATCTAGCAGTGCGAGTAGGTATACGGAGGGCCATCCATTCTACCGATCATCACTAGCACATGACTCAAACCTCAAAATCTGTTTTTCTTTGTTATTTAGGAGCATCTGCGCTTACACATCTTAACTGCCGTTCTACAATAACCCCCTTATTAATAAAAAGTTACACCTAGGATGAACACTGGATTG
The DNA here is from genome assembly GCF_963855985.1 of Ostrinia nubilalis. Lineage (NCBI taxonomy): Eukaryota > Metazoa > Arthropoda > Insecta > Lepidoptera > Crambidae > Ostrinia > Ostrinia nubilalis. Next base: position 8,355,196 of record NC_087088.1, on the reverse strand, counting down.
AAATGACATTTCCATACTATCGTAAATGACAATTTAAGTCAGAAATCAACTAGGATGTAACCACAGTGTTTAACTTTTATTAATAAGGGGGATAGAGTTTATTTTAATGGTTGATAGATTTATAGATACCATAAGTATACCTCTACATCGCGAGTTACAGCACCTACCACTAATGATGCCGGCTGCTTAGATCCGTCAGCGAATGCGCGCTCAGTGTGAATTTAATCAAGTTTTCACCATTAACATCCAAACATTGGGGTGCTCGAGCTATCAGCAAATCCAGCACTCCTCCAAATTGCGACACACGTCGAAGCTAGCGATATCTCCGCAGGGTCATTAAGGGTGCTGTTGTCCGAACTTATTATCGCCTAATTTATGACCACACATTACCGCTTAAGGCGCCATTAAGCAGCTCTAGTCGGGAATAAATAAGGGGAAGAACATGATGGAATACCACCCATCAGGTGGTAATCACCTGCATTCTTACCCTTCTATCGAAGAATTCTCTGCATTCTAGCAGATGAATTCTTCTGGTTCTCCTATCATGATTCTAGCAAGCTTCAAAATAAACTTATTCAGAGTTGAAGCGAACCTCATTACAGTGCCAACGAATAAGTAAGCAATATGTTCAATTGTGTTATAAACTAAAAATCATTTTTACACACACTTTAAAGCCTACAATCAATTTTATTGACTACTCGTACGTAGAAAAACGTAAATTTATATTTCGTCTCTATTTTCGTACTTAATCATTATGTTGTCTTTTTGAATATTTTAATTACTATACGATTTTATGTAGGTTGAGAAAGTTACTATTTTTAGTCATTACTTATTTTGTTTCACCTACGCCTACACATCGTACAATTATTATTACCTACGTGAAAAAGTTTTATAGGGAGTTTGGAAAGTACCAAAATATTTATTCGCTTTAAACATAATAACATTATTATATGTATTTAGCTTGATGAATCAAACTCTTCAAAGTGACTTTACATTATCCAGTTGGTCCTTTATTTGAGTTGAGCTTGCTGCTCAGTGAATCCATTATGAATATATCGTAATAAATGACTGCCGTAAACATCAAAATAGCATAAATAGGTACAATTGTATTGCATTTGTTAAAAAGTACAAAAAAATATTTCTATTTTTAATTGTCCCCAAATTGAAAAGCTTTTTTTGGAGCACATCACTAGAAAAGTCGCGATAAATAGGGACCTACCTATACCGGGGAAGTCCCGCCAACGCAACCCCCGAAGACGCCACGTGCCGGTTAATTTGTCTGCGTCACACGCCATAAACTGTTTATAGTTTTCTATTAGCGATGTTAAAGGGGGTTTATGTTTGATAACTTTATGTGCTCTTTTTGCTTTGGAACGAGCTTTCGTTTGTCACGCATTAAGTGCTTGAACTAGCTCATTTTATGGCGCTGAACGAAAATTCGAGCCCAAGTGGAAATTATACATTTAAAAGCAAAAAATATAAACGCAATACGAACGTTTTTTCATACAGATTAATAAAATTTAATGGCCATATAATCATTTAGGAGAAAAATAATCCTTATCCTAAACATGTGGTGATACAAAATCAAATAATGACCGATCACTGACTACCCTAATGTGCTTGTTTCAGGAGGCCTCGACTTTAAAAAATATTTTATTTATAAAATAGTCATTACATTCCATAATCTTTAATTCTCTATAAAAATTTCTTTTAGGTTTGAATTAACGATCAAAATATTTTCTGTTAAACAAAAAGAAACAGCACATGTCAAATAGAGCATTCTAAAGTCCATAATCTGTCTCCCTTTATTCGATTTGAGGAAAAAGAAAGGTTTTAGCTGAGTTTATTTAGCGAAGGCTCAGCATCGCGAGCAATAGCGATAGATCGACATCGGAAACGAACCCCTCACCTTAAATCAATTAAGGGCTATCGACGGATCAGTTTTAATCGCAACTTGAGAATTGTTTTATGAACTTGGGAAATAAATGCCCGAAGTTTCTTGTTAACACAGTATTTGATTAATAGCGCTGCCATTTTAATAGTGTTTTTAAGATACTTAAATGTTAATAGCTTTCAAGTAGGTATTGGTCGTTACAATAGCGCGGCTACGTGAAAATTTACATAATTTCGTTTTCCACTTATTAAGTAGTTACAAAAATACACCTAGTAGGTACACGAATGAAGTAAGAGTAAAAAGTTTTTAGACGTTTTATGCTGGATTGTGGTTAAGGCCACGAATACGACTCCACCGCAATATCCTCCGATCCATAGTCTAAGGCGCAGTAAAGTCGAAATAAAAGTGTCGTTACGTAAAATATACAAAAAGTCTTTATACGACGTTACAGTCTTAACATTCCCGACGAGCACGTGTCAACATCACGGACACTCACATGACCTATTCTTGAAAAGGTACGATACCTGAATAAAGGTAGCACTCGGCCAGCATGTTTGACATGCCTGTATTTACATGGAAACTATGTGTGGCTTAAAAGAAAATAAGTCTTACTACATTTGCATTAAATCCTTATTGTAAGAACAGGAAGCGGCAACCGGGCCGGCAGGGGAAAACGTGCCATAGCTCCGGTGTTTTAGATTTAATATCGGAACGACGTTCGCAGGGATCAGCTCAGGTATTTGTACAAAAAGTGAGCGCCAGTGTGTCACTGTAGATTTTCCTGCTTAGATAATAGGGTGGAGTTTTGCGCGGGAGGTGTCATCAGGAGATTACCTAGACATGCAGACGACGATAAGCGGGCAGTCGTTATAGAGGTTGTCGGAGCCCCTCAAAATATAAACATGGCCAGATGTCGCAGATAACGGAGGAGCTTTTTGCTCTAATGGCAGATTACTCCAGTTGAATATGTTGCGTGTCGACCCTAAGTAAGGCCATGACTTATTGAATGGAAAATTTCTCACGATCTGATAAAGGCGAGGGTTGAGTAACAAACATCTTGCGTCCCTAATTTCGTAATCAATTCTGCTGATAATAGGGTGAGGGCATTAGCAAAATAGATGTATTATGTCTGTAAAATGGTGCGATCGGTGTGCCGTTAACTTTAATGAATATTTCATTGAGTGAAAGCTATTACGGGAAGGTAGATTACAATTTGCACGTGGAAGTGATTAGACAGCAGAAATGAAGCTGTTTTCTGCTCTGCTAGTAAGTATCAGAAGCATGTAAAAAAGTCAGTATTTTCTACATACCTATTTACTTTCAATACACAGAAAAAGCAAAGCGTAATTTCACCCGTGACAAAATATTTGGAAAACTTTAGACTCTACAAAATCGTACCTATTCCAGTCAGTAAAATTTATGTAGTAACCAGACTAGGCCCGAAAGTAAATTTTACATTTATCTCTTTATTCAATACACAGCCAATAAGGAAGCAGTTAACATGTAAATGGTAAATACGACGATGTCATAAAAGAACGGGAAAAAGTTTATTGCCCGACTCACCCGTGAAAGGAACGCGATATTTTGTTCAATAAGGCTTGACAAAGACTCGTCTCAACTCGTACGGATCTTCTAATTAGGTTCACTAATGAATACAGGGCGGGCTCATCCGTAGTTGTCTGGGTAATTAACAGCTGAGATAGGAAATATTAATATTTATAAGCCCCACCGTAGAGAGCAAATTTTCGTTATACGTTTTAACTAGCTCGAAGTGCCGTTGAATTTTACATACTGATTGTAAGAACAGTCGGAGAGTTTCCGAATATTAGGTTTTGTAAACACTGGGCTTGTGCGCTAATTAATATTTCATTAACTTGTTTTAGTGTTTTGTTTTATTTTAGTAACCAAAGATGAAGTCTGAATTCAAATTAACGAGCTTAATTAAATTTAACATAAAATTCATGCTTTGTTTTGGAGTCTGACTATGAATAACATAGACAATTTTAGAGTAAACAACTTAATTAGAAGAAAAAGGATTTTCAACCGACTTCAAAAAAGGAGGAGGTTCTTAATTCGACCCGTATGTTTTTTTTTTCTATGTTTGTTACGCGATAACTCCGCCAATTATGAACCGATATGAACAAATCTTTTTACGGCGTATAGGTAATACCTCAAGGGTGGTCCCATTTAAATTTAATAATAGAAAAAACAACCCCCAAGGGTGGAAAATTGGGGATGAACTTTTTTATACGCAATATCTCCGCCGATTATAAATCAATTTGAACGATTATTTTTTTGTTGAATAGGTATTATCAAAAGGGTGGTTTCATGCGAATTTGAAGAAAATATTTTACCCCCAAGGGTGGAAAATTGGGGATGAACTTTTTTATACGCAATATTTTTAATTTTTAGTTTTTTTTTTGTGTTCACGCATTTGAAGTCGGTTTTATTTTTTTTAAAAGTTAATTATTACTTTGTAACTTTTATGTGGAATACATTTGCTTTGTAAACAATAGTGTATTTTTAGCTTGACTCAAAATGTTCTAGCTTATCTGGGGGCTAAATTGCGCGTTGTATAAAGTCGTAGTATAATATTGTCGACACAAGCGAATCGTTTCACGTTCAAATTTGGCTGTAATGAGGCGGATGTTTTTATTACACTGGGCCCTTCTAATAAGCGGGCACTCGTTGTTTGTTCACAAACAATCTCATCCCATTCCGTAATTTTACACCTATATCCGCCAGTTTAGTAAACAAAATTACACAGACTAAATAAGTTGGAAAAACAAGATTATCTCATTTGTTGCGTCTGGGCTTTAGGCGATTATTTTCTGTTTTTTTACTGTATCTGCTTAGTAAATACGCTTAATTATTTCGACTAAGCTTCATGTTGAATTAAATTCTCGTTGTCCCGCCGCTGTATAATATAATTTTGGGGATTACTTTCCCATATAATATTAATAGTTTTTTTTTGCGATAGCTGTGTTTTTCCTTTAGGTTTCTACACTTCGAAATACTACTACATCTGTACAGAAATATTGTTATATTGACAATTAATATTACACTTTGATTTTTGTAAATAATGACGTAATCAAAAGATCTTCACAGCAAAATGAATACGTCTCTCTCTGAGTAAATAATCGAATCAACAACATCTCTCGTAAGTGTTACCCGGCTCAAATTATTAGCAACATAGGTAATTAAATACCGCATTAGCATCCCCGTGTATAACTGCATTACCCGCTTAATATTCATGAGAGGGAAACTTCCACAAGTGACGAATTCTGAGACTCACCCGCATTGAGTTATGCCCATGAATAATATGAATATGTAGCATAAGAGCATGGCCCTGATAAGCGCAACTTTGACTCGGTCTCAAATTAATCCGAATTTAAAACTGAGACACAAGCTTATGCGAATGGGAGTTTGAGCTTTGTAATGTCACAAGTTATGATCCGTCTGAATCTGATTGCAATACACATTAGCATTTGGATATCTTCTCGTGTATTATTACTCGTAAGTGCAGTGAGTGAGAGTAGATCCATGAATTTAGTTTCTTTGGTGTCTTGTCTCGACATAGTAGTACCTATTGATTTAATACGAAAAAAACAGAAAATGATTGTGGTCATTACAGAATTTTAACAGATTCATTTACAAATACATTTATAAACTTCTTAAGTTCAACGGAGAGCTATTATTTTCTGCCTATCAGAGAAAAGTAAAATAAATATTCTTTGAAATTTAAATTGACGTAAAACCAATAGGTAAATATCATGAAATGGCATTCGTGTTATTGCGGTACCTTTACAAAGTCATTATATTGAATTTCAATTCTGTAGATAGCTTTATCGTGCTTTGTGCTTTCAATATCAAGTCTAAGGATGTCCTTAGATATTGATGTCAATACAAATTGATTTTGTTTCCACGGACTGCCGCATCAGGACGGCAGTTAGGACGAGTGATGTTAATACCGTAAAGACTGACGGAGAACTGTATCCCATAATGTCGTACAGATTACCCGAGATTCCGATCAGGCTTCCCGCGTTAGAGGCCAAGTGATATCGGCTAAATAAAAATCAATATCTGAATCGGTCGCGAGTTTCTTCTTCACAATCCATTTGCTCTAAGAACGCGGTACTTTCTCAAAGGGATTTCTTGGGCCCTTATTTCGAGATCCTTTAGGACCACACTTGAGGAACGGTACTGCTTTAGAACCCCGCTTCCGCCCCTCCGAGAAATGTCCAAGATAAGAGAGACGTTTTGGCGCCATTCATGTTTATGGCAGGGCAAATGGCCCTAGAATACTACGTACTTATTATAAACAAGCGCCAACAAATATGTACATTTAAATAAAAGCGTTGGGCTCAACTGAAACTGAATAAAAAACCTAATGTTCCAAAAAGAAGTGAATACTTACACACCAGTATTTTGATAAAGACAACGATTTATAAGCATTAGATCAAGTAAGTAAAAATAAACAGTCTTTTTCAGCTTAAGAAACTACCGATCTTAAAGAATCCGCTGTGATATCCCAGAAATGGCGGGCCGCAATGCCGGGGCGGGGTGGTATTACTTTATTTTACAAAATGTAGCCACCGTAAAATTTTATGGAAACGGTTTAAGAGGGGACGTGGCGACGGTCATTACCGGCCTACTCGTACCTACACGTGACACGTCGCCAGGGCCGGCTTCCAAGTCGTTGATTTCAATTACCCCCCAATGTTAGATAATGTGCAACTCCTTATTGGAAGTAATTCCTTCAATTTCTTCCGTCGAGCTCCTATTAACCAACGAAGAATTCAGCCCGCTAGAATGGACGAGCTTTATTTTGCTGATAATTTTAGAACAACCCGGCAAATGAGAACTGCTTTAGCGGAATTGAAGGGAATCAAAAAAGCTGATAAACATCTACCAGATACTACTTATGTAAATATACTGGAGTGGCTAAAACGTTTAAAAATATGCCTAGTAACAGGATTCGTCCGTAGCAATATTATCAAGGAATCGATATAGGTAAAAGCTATTTGCGTTATCGGAATATAACAGTTCGGACTGTGTTAAGAGCCGTCTGTATTTGGAACTCTCAATAAAAATAAAATTTCGTAACTGTCTATGGTTGTTGCCATTTACATAATATTAATATGTATTGTAGGAGTTACAAATTGACACGAACACAAAACTCTAAAAGCACGAAGCATAAAAATTTAAACCTAAAAGCGACATTCTTTTGAATGCACAAAGTACACAAGTAGTTCATATTTTATTCACCCGCATTCTGAGAAACCGGAATAAAATGCACCTAAAATACACACGTCATCTTGCGGTGAAATCAAATTTCTGGAAAGCCATACAGTGGGCCCTTAACACGCGGAAACAAACAGCCAATGAGGTAACACACAAAAGGTGAAATTGGAATATGAAGTTGGGCTTCGGGCCGATGGAGTTTACGCTTGTCCCCAGAGACACTTGCCAAACAAAGTTTCTGTTTTATCAAACTGGTAATTCACATTTTTTGTTTTATTGCCGTAAAGCTCAAGAGATTTATGGGCGGCCACTTTGCATTAATTTCGCATTCATTACAGATCTCTTGAATTTTCGCCGAAATTTTTTCCCGCTATTGAGTGTAAATTACAATGGAATTATGCATATTTTTATTCAAGTAACGGTCAAAATATTGTCGTGAATTATAAGTCTCTATAATGGCTTAGTGACGTACATAGTTATGGGCTGTAGGTGAATTAATAGATCTTTTGGTCACTCAGGTACACTCGTATGTCTTCGCCTCACCTGCGTGATTTGCATAATACACATATTTACGTTCTATATTAAAAAAAAATAGGAGAGAGTTGTATCCCTCGAAAATATTTTTAAACAGAAGCAGCGGTCTTAAAAATTGCTCTACTTAAACAGATGCACTAGACTTCTCTTTCTTATTATAACATCAGCATATACTATCACTACCACATATATTTCTTACAGAAATTGAGAACGTATCAAACTTTGCACATCAAATTACAAGACATTAAAATAGTTGAACGACTACCAAAACTGCGGACTGGATAGCAAAACCGCATGGCGTCCGTAAACCTTTAATGAAGATTAATTGTCCATTGCAACCCTCTTGCTGTACGACTTTCATCTTGCTGATTGAGATAAGTTTACCGAGAAACTATTGTATGGGGTCTCCTGGAAAAGTCACGGCTGAATTCCATGGAAATGTACCACAATTCTCCGCAATTAACCAAATTGATGTTACTCAACTGGTGGAACGACCACTGAAAAAAATATGTCGGTAGATGAGGAATGTAAAGACTAAATAACATTCACCAAATACTTTTTCCAAAGATAAAAATAAATATACAGAGAAACAAGCTCATGGAACGAAAATGATATACCTATCATTAATGCATACTAAATAATGTATTGATATGACATTATCCGTTTATTTGTTTATTATTTTCTCTATCCGAAACATGGACTGATGAGTTACAATTCTATTACTTGCTCAGAGTCTATTGTGCTATTATCCTTTGACCTTTTGTTCTCAGCCTACTTTTCTGTCTACTTTTAAACAGGACACTTCTCGGACGCACAAAACGGAATTCCCCTCAAAATTCTGTATCCATCGTAGATTACTGTCCTCTGCCATCCGTTCCTTATCGCAAGGAAGTGCCTGTACCCCCCATTGTGTCCCCAAAATAGTGGTAATCGACTGGGAGCCCGCGGCTAACGACTCTTTGATTAGAACTAGACATTAGAGCTAGTTCACAATGATGGAGTAGGAGCTACTAGAATAACTTCAATTGATGACAGGAAATTGGATTAGTTCGACTAAACTTTTGAATTGTCACGTTGGCCTTTATTTACTTGAGAAGGTTGACTATAAAATGGATGAAAGTTACTACTATCTGTTCATTACACTTTATTACACTCGGATATTACCGTAATAGCCGCGTATCCACATGCTAATGACGAGTGAGGAGATATGTTTTTAAATCATGGCACACGTTTAACTCGACAAACAATAAAACCATTTGGCGACCGTTTACGTTTGAAGATTGAGAGAGACTGCAAGTCAAGTATTTCCAGAGACGGTCAATTTTAATCCACAAGACTTGTCTTCTTTTTCTTTTTAAATGCATCAACGATATTCATCTAACTGCACCTTTAGCTACACTATGCGCAGGACATAATTTGAAAACCGCTAGGCAAATATTTCAAATGGTAGCACGCAACACGCAATAAGTTTGAAACCTAAACGTAAAATGAAACCTTTTGTTTACCAATTTATTACGCAAACAAAAACATTAGTGCTAGTAAAATTGCTGCTATCACGGCAATTTAAAGTCGTTATTAACTATAAATAATTTTAAAAGCTTTCAGTAATCTTTATAAGTAACTTTTAGGTAGGTATTTTGTAATTTTGAAATGGTTTAAAAGCAGTGTGAACGTGCCTTACAGCTATTAATTGCTCTTGGCAAGAATCCTTATTGAACGTTTTGATCATCGCAATAATATTATATGACATTTGAAGCTTCAAATTAACGTTTTGAATAGAAAGCGACACAACCATTTTAATATTTTTTCAGTATTGCCCTGAAATATTTTTAACAAAACTGCTGCATTTTTCTTATTTAAAGTTTACACTAAGACCATCTCTCTAACGAAAATATTATTTAATTCAATTTTGTTGAAATTGGAATTAAAAACGTCCAAACGCTTACAATGACTTAAAAACCCACAAGTACCTACTTCATCACATCTGCGAACATCTAATCCACTTACCCGCCCCTTAAAATCCATTTCATTACTCTCATAACCGATGCATCAAATCTGACAAACCCCCGGGAGCCGATAAACTGTACATTGTTGCAAACGCCTGAATCGTTGCACGATCTGAATCATTTGTATAAGTCACAGCTCGAACTAAACAACCAACTAAATTGTTGCTGTTACAAGTGGCTATTTAAAACGAAAATGGAAGTGACAATTAATTTCAGCTTTCACAAGCATCGACTTTGTTCAACTTTAAAAATTAAAACACCACAAATATCTTTGGACACTCACTAATTAGATTCATAGAACAGGATTTTTTTTTAAATTACATCTTATTTTAGCATTTAAGCTAATTTTTCTGGCATTTTATAAAGCAGTCACAGATCCTTCTGTTGTTCTAATAAACAAAAAGACCAGCGATAAGTATAATTAACTTATTTACTAAACAACTGATGTATGTATATTGTATTTCGATGGCTCCTACGTATAAGGGCGAAACTGCCGCTTACGCCTTTTTCCAATTATTTAAGCAATGATTTCACTTTGCTCTAATCTATAACATCAGTAAGAAAAAAAAATTTTTTTTCCATTAGATACAAAATAAAATTTTAGGCAAATAGGCGTATGTGCAAAACTACGCCACGTATAAAGCCCAATCATACGATTCGTCAATCTATACGAGTAGTTGCTTACATAAACATATATTTTTTATAATCCAAATCTTAAATAAAGCCATGAAAATATTTAGCAAATTGTTTTATTTATAAATTATGACACATTATATAGTTATTTAATTTTTAGCGTTAAGAGTCGCATCTCAAACTAATTTGAAAATTATAAATAACTTGAAAAAATCGAACTGCCTAAGGCATCGTGGGTTCAATTCCCGCCTTAGGCAATTCGATTTTTTCAAGTTATTTATATTTTTTTAAAATATGACACATTATGTTAAAAGACCTAACTAAATCTCGAGCACAGTATATGGGCGTATTTGCGTTAAAACGTAAAACGGTACATTAAACGACTTTTTCTAACTGATTTATTATTGATATAGCACATGATAACAATTAAAATAATTACATGCATAAATAAAGAGAGTAATCGCTTAAAATATTATATTTACGTTGTCATTTAAGTCTCTTTACGTTGAACAATATACATGAAATTATAGAAATATGCCGACGTAAAAGGGCAATGCGTAAAATCTCAAAATATATAAGAAAAATATAAAAATTGATAACAGCAGTAGCAAAAGAATTACATGTTAAGGCTAAATGTGAAATTTCATTAAATTCGTTTTAGTAGGTCAGAAGATATGACCCAAAAATATGGTTCTGGCCACTAAAATGGCTCTCCTGTAAAATTTACTTTTTTCACTTACGCCAGTATACGTAGGAGCCATCGATTTGCACACGTAAATATTGTAGCAAAACTGTTGTTTTTGAGCTATGCCTTTGAGCGGTCCCCTTCCGCCATCAAAACTAAATCAAGTAGGGCGAATGGCGTAACCGACCGCCCTTGCAGTAAGATAAAATGTAAAGGGAAGTTTGATTCACTCGCGTGACACACGTAGGGACGAGTCCCTTTTCGGCTCGGATTGAATTTGAAAGAAAATTATTATAAATTCATGCGACTCTCTTACAATATACGATGTTTTTCCAATGCGCCATTTTGATATTATTATTCCATCTCACTCTAGTAAATTACGAGTATGAAAGAGTAAATACAATTTTGTACTTACAGTTTCTAGAAGAACGAGACTGAAAGTGATTTTACTTATACCCAGTTTCACGAGTTTCACGAACTTTATGTACTAATATTATTAAATTATTGAGTTGTAATTGTTTGCTAGTAACAAGAGAAAATAATTATTTTGCTGTTAATTTGCATAATTAAACGATTAAAGTAAATTTTTTGTCAACAGCTAGTGGCTAACGCTCTTTTAATGGTGGTTTTTCGATATTTACGCAAATCACAGTTCTAAACCCAAGTTTGTTTAAAACTCGTTTATTGGTAAAATTGGACTTATTACATTTTGTAGATACGTGTACTAGTAACATGTATTATCATCATGAATCAGGTCGTTATGGCTATAAAAGAGCTTAAACTTCGCGTCGCGGGTCGTCCCCTATAAGACATACTGAGGGAATTCGCTCTATTTGCCTACAACTCATATCTCCGAATCGAGGGTACTTAACGGACATTATTGGAAAACTCAAGCCCAGTCTTACATGGCAAAGATCGATTCTATCGACGTTAACTCGCGTGTTACAGAAAAGTTAAATTTAATATCGACGAAATCAAGATAATTATCTACCTACCTACGTCTGGCATATTAATTTGGAGACTTTAATGATGAAATATGAAGCCTAATTTGTTCAATACTGAGTCGGCGTTAACTTGGCATTACATGGAGTCAAACGTTAACCTTGCTCGTTAATGTTTAAATTGTTTCTTAATGCTTCGAGATGATAATATCTCTGTCGTCCTTGGAAACAAAAGCAGAGAATATTTTAATTAAAAGCACTGATATTTTACACGTAGGTGTACAGACACCTTGGATTGTACTTGTCAAACTTGAAAAACACGAATTAAGACTGCCAAGAGACATACCCAGGTGATTAATTATTCAAAAAGATGCTAAATTACTTTCTTCGCATATTAATCACATTCACACTTGACAATTTTTTGAGTTAAATTCGTGAGAAATTCATAGTATCGAAGTAGTCATCGCAAGCTGGTGATCACGTGTCGTGTCACTCGTGTCGGAGATCAAATTTACGACGGACTCACGAGAACCAACGGTTTCTGCTAAGCTTGCTTTACGTAACTCGAGAAACAATATTGTCTGCAAGTGAAAAGCTGTACGTGCGTTGTACAGCTCTAGGTTTAATGTGCAAACGAATAAATCATGGCCATAGTTGCGTAGTTCTAAAGGTGCATCCGAGCAGGTGACTCTGACAGCACAAATAATGAGGGCCCAAATGTGAACAATAGAGCACTGGCTTGTGAATGACCTTTTGTATTCAGAGTTACTTTACACGAGTGCAATGACTCTGGTGTGATATTTAATTGCTCAAGCGTCCAAATGCACTCAAGTATGAGCAACTTATTTCGCAAAATATTTTCAGAGACCATTCCACTCTGAAACATTTAAGCAGTTTTACAAAAATAATACGTGTTTGGTTTAATCTCTCAACATCCTGCCACAGTGAGAAGATACAGTTTTAACGCTTTAGGTATTCGAATTAGCGAACTCAGCCAAAAACTGTTTCATAAAAGTTAAAGCGTACCTACAATGCTACTAGTAAGAATATTAGATATAAGATTCAACCGCGTCTTCTAATTACTTAATCCACGATTTGCTTTATAATTACTTGGATTGGGGGTTGAAAAAAGTCGTTGGAGCACGTCTTAGGCAAATATCGTGGGCTGAGGTGGAGGTTCATCTCGAGATAAGCGGCGGCCGGCATCTGGGAGCGTAATTAAGCACATCTGCCTACATTCAATTTTGAAACGGCGGATGAGTTGCCCCGCGCCTTGGGGTCCATTCAGAACTCAGGGTACGAGCAAATTGCTAAACTTTCAATTAAAGAGTTGTTATTCAAACCGCTCTCCCGCCCGACGATGGAATTATATTTTATATAAAAACCAAAACTCTTATAGCCACTTGTTTCCCGTTCCAGTTGGCCACAGTTTTACGATTTCACAAATTAAGTTGTGCAAATTTATTAACAGCTGTCTCGTGATATTAAATAGGTTTTCTGCTTAGCTTTCATGCGGTTTGTAATAAATTGCTTTGAATTTAAATTCGTTACAATCCTCTTTAAAAACAAACGCGATAATGAGTTTTGAATAAGTTATTTGCAGAGTGTAAAGGATAAACTCAACTAAATTAGTTCTACTAAATATTTAAATTACATTTCTTCGAATCGTATAGAATTACGAAACCGTGTGTGGTATGCCTACTCTAAATATGTATTTGGCCTGAATCGACATTGATATGACCTAATGTGAATTATATCTTTTTTCTTTTACATAATATTACTTATAACCAATTTTTAATCTGACAAAAATATTTTACTTCAGTCAGGTAGTTAGGTACTACAAACGAATCACGTAATACGACGATAGAGCACAATAAATTAAAAACACATACAAAGCGAATAATTTCGAAATTGCATGCTTACTGTTCAATATCTCAAAGAGCTTTCAGCCTAAGAACAGAACCTACCAATACATCAAACACTACGCACATATTAATCATCGGAAGTTAGATATCATACATTTGCGATAATCGGTATACCTACGTCCATAATAATTAATGGTACAAAAGCCTCCAATAATTTCTTATTAAAGGATTGATACATTATAGCATGGATAAAACGAAATATTATCGTTAATAATAATTGATCATTAAAACCTTACATAAGATATTGATTTAGTTTATATTACACTAGCTTTCCGCCGGCGGCTTCGCCCGCGTGGAATTTTGTCTGTCACAGAAAAACATTATTACGCGCGTCCCTGTTTCACAAACCGGGATAAAAACTATCCTATGTCCTTTCTCGGGACTCAAACTATCTCTATGCCAAATTTCATCAAAATCGGTTCAGTGATTTAGGCGTGAAATCAAGACTTACTACTTACTTTCGCATTTATAATATTAGTATAGAAAGTATAGACGGTATGAATATGGTCGTTCGTTTAAGGTTTGTTTTTACAGATACGGATTCAGATTCCGCTAGCAATATCAGTATGATGAGCATGATTTAATACGGGTTTATAAAAATTTATTTGTCTATTTCAATAAAAAGAATCCCTGAAATTTAGAAAACTGTTTTTTTTGCTCAGGGAAATATTGTTCTTAGAACGTGGAGCGTGGAATAAAGAAGGTTTTTTTTTTTCAATATCATACCTAAAATCCCCTTTTTACCCTAAAAGAGGATGAAAGTTTACAATGAAAGTTCGTATTTTTTTTAAGTCTTGTTTTAGGCCAAGAATTGGAGGTAAAAAGAAACTTTTGTTCAAACGTATCGTATCTAATCATATCTTGTTTTATACAACATTATTTTTTGTATATACGAAAGCCGAAACACGTGTCACGTATTTTAATATTTAGAATCAGTATAAAAAAAATTAAAAATGATACCTTGAAAACTCACGAAGTAAGTACCAAGCTTTTTTTGTTGTCCCATTATCCGCACGCGAGTGTAGACATCGTACAGCGCGCGGCACTTTCGTTGTTTTTTTTTTTTTGATGTGCACCTGCAATTGGAGCTAGTGGAGTACTCCAATTGCAGGCACTTTCGTTGTTGACAACGCAATGTT
This sequence comes from Ostrinia nubilalis, assembly GCF_963855985.1. Taxonomy (NCBI): domain Eukaryota; kingdom Metazoa; phylum Arthropoda; class Insecta; order Lepidoptera; family Crambidae; genus Ostrinia; species Ostrinia nubilalis. The sequence continues at coordinate 8,340,195 of NC_087088.1, read as the reverse complement.
TGTTAAGCCAGGCCTGGCTCACTCCGTTTTACCTACAGCGAAGCGCCCCGCCGGCGGGTATTATATCAGTCGAGTGTCACGCGCGCGCTCGTCAGGACGCTGGCGTGCGTTGTATGATTATAATTCTATGATCGAAGTATTATTTAAAAATGGACATAAAGAGAAAGAAATATTGTGCGGCGTTCGGGTGTTTAAATTCGAAAAGTAATCTACCGGATTCATCTTTTTTTTTCGCTTCCCAAAGATGCTGAAAGGTATGTTGGCCAAGTGGGTAATCAATAAATCTTAGGATAGTATAGGAACCTAACCTACTATGACTACTGCTCAGAATGCGTCACTGCTGGACAAAGGCCTCTCCCAAGGTTTTCCATAATGAATGCATACTTACCTACGTACGTACCTCATTACAAATAAGTAGATTAATATTTTATCACTAGACAGCAACCCTAACAGCGTAAGAAGAGTTCAGAGGCACGCGATAGAAAGAGACAAAACTTGTAGGTGAATAAAATTGTAGGTACGTAGTGCTGTGCGAGCTGAATTCCACTGTATCGCGTCGTAGCAAGACTCGCATTTATTTAAATCGTCTTGCAGAGTAATCCTTCTGTACCTGTACTATTACTTATTCTGTGGTTAAGCTTTGAAAACATTTTCCATCACATTACAAAAAAAAATCACAACTATTTATAACTAGCGGCCGCCCGCGACTTCGTACGCGTGGATCCCGTTTTACCCCTTTCATCTATCTTACGCGGCTTAGATTTTTTCATACAAATGTTTTTTCCCGCTAACTCCCGTTCCCGTGGGAATTTCGCAGTATCCTGTTGTAACTAAGCTTTAAGTTTACTAAGATACCTGCATGCCAAATTTCAAGCGTCTAACTTAAGCGGTTTAGATTTTTCACACAAAAGGATTTTCCCGCTAATTACCGTTCCCGTGGGAATTCCTAAGTATACTATGACCTGCCCAGGAGTATGAAGAATAATTGTACCAAGTTTCGTTAAAATCCGTCGAGTAGTTTTTGTTTCTATAAGGAACATACAGACAGACAGACAGACAGACAGACAGACGGACAGACAGACAGACAGACAAAAATTTTACTGATTACATTTTTGGCATCAGTATCGATCACTAATCACCCCTTAATAGTTATTTTGAAAATATATTTCAAGTAGAGAATTGACCTCTCTACAGATTTATTATAAGTATAGATAATTTCTATCCACAATCACTATCAACAATCAACAACATCAACAACGCAGCGCGGGAGAAAGATGCGGGGTGTCCGTAAATTATGGATTTGTAAATATTATTTAGTCAAAATGTAACATGATATAAAAAAATATTGCGATGGATTCTATTACTGATTCTGAATAAATAGTTTTATGGTTTCGTATATACTAAAAATAACCTTGTATTCTTTGAATTGTTTCATATTAAAAGTGTATTATTTCGTTTCAGTATTAGCAGTGCCCCACGCGCCTTCGGCTCGATGCGCGGCGTGCGACGGAGGAGGGAGCATGCTGATGCGGCTCCTCATACTTAGCGCCGCGCTCGCGGCAGCCAACACCGGGAAACACGGTAAGAAAGAAAGAAAAAGAGAAAGAAAGAGGAATGAAAGAAAAAAAAAGAAATTAAGAAAGAAAATAAAAAAGAAAACAAAAAAGAAAACAAAAAAAGAGGAATAAAAGAAAAGAGGGGAAAAAAGAAGAATGAAAATAAATAAGAAAAGAAGAAAGAAAAAGAAAGAAAAAAATTGGTTCATTAGAACAGTGTAGTAATTAAATGTTTGAAACAAAATGGAAACTAGTCAACATGTGCCATATAGGATGAAACAGAACCTAACGCCAGTACTCTGTGCCCTAAAATTATTTTTACAGTTATAATCGTTCCCTAAATAACATTTACTTGACTGCTAGTTACTTACTCTGAGATTTTGAAATATGGTAAGTAATTATTCTATAATTGAGAATGTTACTAGGTATGCAAAATCACTTAAACCTATGTTACAGTTAAGCTTTTACATATACAAATACATTTGATTTTATTTCATTCAAAAATACCAAGTGGTTATGATTTTATAGGCATTCAAAGTTCGCTTAAATATCGAGTCCCGCCGACGGTCACGTGACCCCGCGTGACGTACATTCACAGTGTCCGCTCACTAGACAACGGATATAAACATACTTAAATACATTTTTTTTTGTAAATACATACTTATTATACATATTAACACCCAGACCCATCACAGAAATTAAAATTGAACCAAACCCAAACTTGATGCGATTGTGTCGTTTTATTGCGAATTACCTTCCAGCTCCATTATCAGACCCTGATTACTATATAGAATTAAAGTACTCATTAATACAAAACGAACGAGCCCAAACTCGATGGATTTAAGTCGTTTTATTATAGAGTTCCTATGGCCACCTTCCAGCTCCATCATCAGATCAGCTCCATGTCATCATAATATTGCATGGTCATCCAAACCACATGTGTATGCGAAATTTCAGCTAAATCGGTTGCCCGGAAGTGGGTCTTAATTCAGCTTACAAGATTCCACCCATACAAATATGAGCCAGTCACTGTAATATGATGTCACAAGCATAAAATGGCGGGCCGGCCGCTGCCCGCACTTTTAAAATTCAATATCTTGGAAACTAATTGACGTATCGAAATAATTCTTTCACGTGTATTTTTTATTTTTAACAGAGAATACAGAAAGCTAAAAAACAAAATTAGTGAACATTCTTCATTGGATGAAGCTTCTAGCTTTTAACGATTCTATCGTGCACGAAATTTCTCTCATTGTCAAATATTGACCAGCCAAACCTGTATAAGCTTGTTACAGTATATTGGCCGTTGCGAGAATTCAAAGCTCGTTAATAATACGATATCATAAACGCGAATAGATGCGATCTCGCCACAACTTTATTATCTTCGGATTATTCTATTCAAATTCGGCAACATCGGCAAACAGAATAACGTCGGCTTGGCCCTTGTTGTTCTCAAATAAGTACACAGAGTTGCCAAGTTAAAAAAATTCGCGTAAAATTTGCATAAACCTCACCGCTCTGTTCACTTTTTCATACTTTTTCTTTTTCATTTCATCCCTCACGGTGGTCCGCAACTCATTTCATTAGGAGATTTTATAAATTATTTATACGGATAATGTCTACATGCCTGCCCCGAATGTTCTTTCTAAACAACTGTTTATTTTCCATTGAATTCATTATCTTTATTATGGTTTTTTGAGATAATCTCATCAAACAATTGGTAATTCTGCTCAAGTTTTCTTTGTAACTTATGGTAATTGAAAATTAATATGATTTATGTTACTTCTGTTAGAATTTAAGAGATTAGAACCTGCTCTAGACCTAGTATAGAAATGTCAACAACTTATTAAAATCAAAATACAGAGAAAAGTCGTAAGCTTCAAACCATTTAGTGTGAAATGGAGCGAGTGTAAAGAAAATAGACCTTACGTAATTTTATTTTGAATCGCTCGCTCTCCTCATTCCGAGATGTGTATTCCTTGAATTTCTCATTAGGAAATCCTGCCTGAAGTTCTAATAAGGAAACCTATGCCTTTGCAGGCAGAGTTGTAATTAAATTGAAACGACATGTCGGTACATCGCTGGAGTATGTGACGTTGGCAATGCACGCGAGATGTGAAATTGAGCTTATGTCACACAGCTGGTTTTAGAGCAAACTGATAAAGATAGTACATTATTGACCATAATTATTACAAAATAGTTAAACGCGCGTTGAACACTGGTTTAAAATAACGTTTCCATACTAAATTACAATTTAAAGTGTTCAACACTCGTTTAATTTTTTTTGTTCCCAGTTTGGTTAGCTATTCAGATTTCATTCGTTCGTTTCAGCCAAATGACGTCTACTGACAAAGGTCTTCCCCAAGGATTTTCATAACGACCGGTCCTGCGCTTCCCGCATCCAGGTTCTTCCAGCGTCCTTCACCAGATCATTGGTCCACCTAGTGTACGTAATTCAGCCTTAAATTAACCTTATTGTCCGAAAAATCTTTACGTTTTTTAAAAGGCAGGATAGACCTATCGTAGTCGGGGCAATCAAGCCATGTCATATGCTCATGGCCGCTCAAGTCTAACGCTAAGGCTGTAACTTTCAACAACCCAGTTGAGAGACGGTACGTTACCAAGGCCAGTATACTGAAAGCATGATAGAGTAAGGTTTTTATGATAAAAATCTTCTATGGAACATGATAGGAAAGTAGAACTTTTCATTTTTAATAAATATTTGGACTCTATTTTAAAACTTAATCTTAAATGGATGTTTGGTATATTTTAATCATTAGAAAGAATGAAAGGAAAAAAAAAATGGCAACAAATTAAATCATCTCTATGTCTATGTTTCATACATTCATTGATATGATTTTTTCTATTTTTTACACATAAAACAAATTCAGAACAATGTTTTGTTGTTATTCTTATGTCTAGGTATTAAAGCAATAAAAATAAGCTATGCATAACTCGTGCGCAAAAATACTGTAGACAGTTGTTATAATGTAATTACAATATTCCTGACTTTTTCAGTGTTTTAATTAGCATACTTTTATATCTATTGTAGTCCCCTCACTGGCTGGTTTCAGCTTTCTGTCAGTTATCAGGTTTATTTGGTGTTCGTGAGTCTGAAACATTAATAAAAGTGAGGTACTGTAGCAGCCGAATTACTGAGTGTACGATAAGTTCAAGTTAGGCTAAGGTTGAGTTGCACCACCTTATTTTAACCGTAACAATAACAATAGTTGGTGCTTTTTGTATGGACTTTGACAGATTTTTGACGTTTTTGTCAAAGTTAGAGTAAGATGATGCAACTCAGCCAGTAAGTGGAAGTTGCCGAAATATAGTTAGTTTTAAATTTATTTTATAACATTCATAAGGTAGGTAATAGTGCAATACTTACATGACAGACCATTTTGTGTGGTGAAGCAGCGCAGAACCGCCAAATAATTTATTCATCAAACCACACCGGGGAGGCTCCAATGTAGCTGAAAAATTAAAAAGTAGTTTTATTGAAAATACGTCATCGTCGCCAAACTTTAATAATTTCTGTTTGTGTCCAATCCAATTTAGTGCTGACTGCTTCAGTGTAAACCTAGCTCTACTATCGCTCTCGGACGTTTGTCCAGCGAATGTATCGTAAATAACTGGACCTACTACCGGCCTGCGATGGGACTCATATAACACACAGTATTGAATACCTAATGCCTGGCTGTGTCGCCGGTTGCATAGCGTAGGCAGATAGGTATTTGCGGCCGGTTGTTTGTTTACGCTGCTAGCTTGTTCAATTAAAAATAAAATTTGCTTTTTGCAAATTACAGAACACAGCAGGCTTTTGTTTTTGTTATACTGTATTCTTTGTCGGAAATGTATATTCGTATCATCGGGGGTTTTGAATCAGTGTATCTGTTTTAACTTATATTTCTCCTCACTTTGAGTGAGTTAGTTAACTCACCGTCCAAAGTGAGGATTATGACAGAATCTGACTCTCTGGTCATAATTTCAGGTGTGTCAGTTTTTTAAGTTTAATAAAACTATTATCCAATTTTAAATTTCAACAAAAAATACTTATGATAGAAACATATCAGCATCAAACAATTAGCTTCAACTTGAGGATCCTCATATTCACGTCACGTTACCATTTTCCCTCAGAATAAATTCTTCCTTTAGAACGTAACTCCAGTGCGAGTGCCAAATACTCTTAAATACCCTCAAGAATCCCCCCAAAAAACATCGCCCACAGCGTTTATCCTGGAACACGCGTAATTCCTGAAAGCACGTGTCATACACCCGAAGTACACAAGCCTGATCTGGACTTCCCGGAAACGCTCGCTAATCCTTAATTCCGCTTGACTTACGCTTGACATAGGACCTGCCCGTCTACTCGGTAGAGGCATTCGTCATAAGTCACAGTTTCCGGAAAGTATTCAACTAGACATTTGCCACGGTCATTATAATCCGGTGGAAACAGAAATCTTTTTGGAGTTTTTAAATAAGCGTGAGTTGCACCGCCCTATTTTAACCGTGATTGGTGTATTTTGTACGCAGTTTGGCAGATTTTTGACGTTTGCCAAAGTAAAATGATGAAATGGCAATAAAAATATTTAATAAATTACCAGAAGATATTAAAACATTGACATTTACTAAATTTAGAAATAATTTATTAGAATTCTTAAAACAAAAGATGTATTACACAGTCAATGAATTCCTGACAGAAAAATCTTTTAACATTTTGTACTTGACATCTAAAAATTTCTTAAAATATGACATTATGTATCATTGACATTGTATGAATCTAATATAGGTAATAATATGTTTGTGCTATTTCAATAATAAATTCATAATCATTTTCTGACATTTGCATGACATTCAATTAATAATGATATACTACTTTTTAATATTAAAAACATAACCGTATTTTTTGTAATATTTGCACATCGTATGTACGATAGAATATGTTGGAAACTTCTCTTTTTATAACCAATTGTAACCGTATTCTGGCAAATAAATGATTTATTATTATTATTATTATGTTTGTACGCTTTGGACCTCACGGATCAAAAGTGGCCCGGTCCTTTATAAGGCTTGCGTGGGGAGTGTGGGGACACAGATCCAACACGTAGAGGCCGTTTTAAGCGCAAAATAATCGACAAAAGTGAAAGTGGTGCACATGCTGGATCTAGTCTCTGACTATATCATGGGATGTAGCCAGAGACCATCCCCAGCCTGTGCACAGGAGCTATTGCAGTTATTGAAGAATGGACTAGGGTTATGGATGAAGGATGGAGGGACTGGTTACTGGGCTATGGATGGAGACTACGGGACACCTGCCTGGTTCATAGTCTCTGACTGAAAAAATGGCAGGCGGTGACTAGCCAGCGACTAAATGGGCCCCCCCTGGCGTCATGAGTCGTATAGACCGGACTGAGGGGCAACATTGGCGTCTGCCAGCTCAGGGGTGTAGAGAGGTGTGCTGCGCTTTCTCCAAGGTTACTCGCGGCGTTATGCCCTTTAACACTTCCACCCCTGGAGGCTGGAGCATATAGCTCTAGCGACTCCACTCTGGCCGGCCGGTTAAGGCAAGCCAGAGGTGAAAGTCCTGCAGACCCTCTCGGATTCCACTTCGGCAAGCCGAAGACGATGGTCTTGACCGACTCTCGAGCACTCGGATTAACAACTGGCCCCGTGGTGTCGCTACTCACCAACAGCTCGCCACAAAGCTGCCCTGCGGGGCTTATTATTATTATTATTATGTTTTTCTGCTATATTTTATAGGCACGGTTTCCACTGGAATCCGGTTTAATGTCGTTCACGGGCCGAAGCCAAGTGAGCGACATTTTCTTGTGGCTTATTGGGTTACTTCGCTCTGAAGGAATTTGCGAACTATCCTACAAGTGTTCAAAATGGTGGCCTTCTGAAGTTGAGAGTATGTATAGTCACGTAGGTCCAGTGTTCGGAGTGATTGTGTCAGTTGCGAGGGTATTACACCTGTGGTTGAGAGGACGATCGGCACTATTGTTACTTTTCTCAGTTGCCACATGCGTGTTATTTCGTCTTTGAGGTCCACATATTTGGATAGTTTTTCAGATATGGTTTTTGTACATTATGGGTGTTGGGTACGGCAATGTCAATAAGCTGTGCAGTTTTGTTAATTTTATCTAATACTGTGATGTCAGGTCTATTAAAGTAAACAGTTCTATCGGTTAGGATGGCTCTATCAAAATACATTTTGTGTGTGCTGTTTTCGAGGACAGTTTCAGGTTTATATTTATAGTACGGCATTACAGGGTCTTTAATTAAGTTGAATTTGTGTGCAAGTAGTTGGTGGATGACATTAGCGACTTGATCGTGCCTGTGCTTATAATCTGACTGGGTTATGGCTTTACATGATCCTGTTATGAGTTGGATTGTCTCGGGGGCGCTGTTACATTTTCGGCAAATATCTGTAATGGGTAATTTCACTATTATGTTTCCTATAGTTACGTGTTTCAATGACTTGATCTTGGATGGCAATGAGAAATCCTTCTGTTTCAGGGAATAGTTCACCTCGCTTTAACCATTCGTTAGATGCTTTAGTATCAACGTGGTTCTGGCTAAGGTCCTGATAGTGTCTTCCATGAAGTGATTTTCTTGACCATTGCAGCAGTTTCGTACTTCTATTTGTGCTTCTTGTTTTTGTGTGTTTGTGTCTTTTAAATTAAGTAGGGTGAATTTGTCGTCATTGTGTACTATTGTGTTATGTAGTGTGGATGTTTGTGCTTTTTGATGAAAGAATGTCCTTAAATTTGTTATTTGTTTTCCGTGTAAGTTTAAAGTATCAATAAGGCCCCGTCCAC